>NW_027436281.1:0-67000 GCF_964199755.1 Larus michahellis
CCACGGGCTGTGGGGCCACGCGAGTGGCAGCCAAAGAGCTTTCCAACGAGGCACGGCTTTCCCTCCTGGCTCTTCGGGCGTGGGAGCTGTCGCCACAGCCGCGGCCCTACCGCAAAATGCTTCGCAGGCTGGCGCGGCGGCGCCACGTGGGCGCCGGTGGCGCCGAGGGTGATGGCCTCCGCAAAGCCCGCAGCCCCACAGGCTGTGGGGCCACGCGAGCGGCTGCCAAAGAGCTTTCCAACGAGGCACGGCTTTCCCTCCTGGCTCTTCGGGCGTGGCAGCTGTTGCCAGAGCAGCGGCCCTACCGGAAAATGCTTCGCGGGCTGGCACGGTGGCGCTACGTGGGCGCCGGTGGTGCCGAGGCTGACGGCCGCCGCAAAGCCCGCAGCCCCACGGGCTGTGGGGCTACGCGAGCGGCTGCCAAAGAGCTTTCCAACGAGGCACGGCTTTCCCTCCTGGCTCTTCTGGTGTGGGAGCTGTCGCCAGAGCCGCGGCCCTACCGGAAAATGCTTCGGAGGCTGGCGCAACGGCGCTACGTGTTCGCCGGTGGCACCGAGGGTGATGGCCGCCGCAAAGCCCGCAGCCCCACGGGCTGTGGGGCCACGCAAGCGGCTGCCAAAGAGCTTTCCAACGAGGCACGGCTTTCCCTCCTGGCTCTTCGGGCGTGGGAGCTGTCGCCAGAGCCGCGGCCCTACCGCAAAATGCTTCGCAGGCTGGCGCGGCGGCGGCACGTGGGCGCCGGTGGCGCCGAGGGTGATGGCCGCCGCAAAGCCCGCAGCCCCACGGGCTGTGGGGCCACGCGAGCGGCTGCCAAAGAGCTTTCCAACGAGGCACGGCTTTCCCTCCTGGCTCTTCGGGTGTGGGAGCTGTCGCCAGAGCCGCGGCCCTACCGCAAAATGCTTCGCAGGCTGGCGCGGCCGCGTCACTTGGGCGCCAGTGGCGTCGAGGCTGACGGCCGCCGCAAAGCCCGCAGCCCCACGGGATGTGGAGCCACGCGAGCGGCTGCCAAAGAGCTTTCCAACGAGGCACGGCTTTCCCTCCTGGCTCTTCGGGCGTGGGAGCTGTCGCCAGAGCAGCGGCCCTACCGGAAAATGCTTCGCAGGCTGGCACGGTGGCGCTACGTGGGCGCCGGCGGTGCCGAGGCTGATGGACGCCGCAAAGCCCACAGCCCCACGGGTTGTGGGGCCACGCGAGCGGCTGCCAAAGAGCTTTCCAAAGAGGCACGGCTTTCCCTCCTGGCTCTTCGGGCGTGGGAGCTGTCGCCACAGCCGCGGCCCTACCGGAAAATGCTTCACGGGCTGGCGCGGCGGCGCTACGTAGGCGCCGGTGGCGCCGAGGCTGACGGCCGCCACAAAGCCCGCAGCCCCACGGGCTGTGGGGCCACACGAGCGGCTGCCAAAGAGCTTTCCAACGAGGCACGGCTTTCCCTCCTGGCTCTTCGGGCTTGGGAGCTGTCGCCAGAGCAGCGGCCCTACCGGAAAATGCTTCGCAGGCTGGCACGGTGGCGCTACGTGGGCGCCGGTGGTGCCGAGGCTGATGGCCTCCGCAAAGCCCACAGCCCCACGGGCTGTGCGGCCACGCGAGCGGCTGCCAAAGAGCTTTCCAACGAGGCACGGCTTTCCCTCCTGGCTCTTCGGGCATGGGAGCTGTCGCCAGAGCCGCGGCCCTACCGCAAAATGCTTCGCAGGCTGGCGCGGCGGCACTACGTGGTCGCCGGTGGCGCCGAGGCTGACGGCCGCCGCAAAGCCCGCAGCCCCACGGGATGTGGGTCCACGCGAGCGGCTGCCAAAGAGCTTTCCAACGAGGCACGGCTTTCCCTCCTGGCTCTTCGGGCGTGGGAGCTGTCGCCAGAGCAGCGGCCCTACCGGAAAATGCTTCGCAGGCTGGCACGGTGGCGCTACGTGGGCGCCGGTGGCGCTGAGGGTGACGGCCGCCGCAAAGCCCGCAGCTACACGGGCTGTGGGGCCACGCAAGCGGCTGCCAAAGAGCTTTCCAACGAGGCACGGCTTTCCCTCCTGGCTCTTCGGGCGTGGGAGCTGTCGCCAGAGCAGCGGCCCTACCGGAAAATGCTTCGCAGGCTGGCACGGTGGCGCTACGTGGGCGCCGGCGGTGCCGAGGCTGATGGACGCCGCAAAGCCCACAGCCCCACGGGCTGTGGGGCCACGCGAGCGGCTGCCAAAGAGCTTTCCAACGAAGCACGGCTTTCCCTCCTGGCTCTTCGGGCGTGGGAGCTGTCGCCAGAGCCGCGGCCCTACCGGAAAATGCTTCGCAGGCTGGCGCGGCGGCGCCACGTGGGCGCCGGTGGCGCCGAGGGTGATGGCCGCCGCAAAGCCCGCAGCCCCACGGGCTGTGGTGCCACGCGAGTGGCTGCCAAAGAGCTTTCCAACGAGGCACGGCTTTCCCTCCTGGCTCTTCGGGCGTGGGAGCTGTCGCCAGAGCCGCGGCCCTACCGCAAAATGCTTCGCAGGCTGGCGCGGCCGCGCCACTTGTGCGCCAGTGGCGTCGAGGCTGACGGCCGCCGCAAAGCCCGCAGCCCCACGGGATGTGGAGCCACGCGAGCGGCTGCCAAAGAGCTTTCCAACGAGGCACGGCTTTCCCTCCTGGCTCTTCGGGCGTGGGAGCTGTCGCCAGAGCCGCGGCCCTACCGGAAAATGCATCGCAGGCTGGCGCGGCGGCGCCACGTGGGCGCCGGTGGCGCCGAGGCTGACGGCCTCCGCAAAGCCCGCAGCCCCACAGGCTGTGGGGCCACGCGAGCGGCTGCCAAAGAGCTTTCCAACGAGGCACGGCTTTCCCTCCTGGCTCTTCGGGCGTGGGAGCTGTCGCCAGAGCAGCGGCCCTACCGGAAAATGCTTTGCAGGCTGGCACGGTGGCGCTACGTGGGCGCCGGTGGTGCCGAGGCTGATGGCCGCCGCAAAGCCCACAGCCCCACGGGCTGTGCGGCCACGCGAGCGGCTGCCAAAGAGCTTTCCAACGAGGCACGGCTTTCCCTCCTGGCTCTTCGGGCGTGGGAGCTGTCCACAGAGCCGTGGCCCTACCGCAAAATGCTTCGCGGGCTGGCGCGGCGGCGCTACGTGGTCGCCGGTGGCGCCGAGGCTGATGGCCGCCGCAAAGCCCGCAGCCCCACGGGCTGTGGGGCCACGCGAGCGGCTGCCAAAGAGCTTTCCAACGAGGCATGGCTTTCCCTCCTGGCTCTTCGGGCGTGGGAGCTGTCGCCAGAGCAGCGGCCCTACCGCAAAATGCTTCGCAGGCTGGCACGGTGGCGCTACGTGGGCGCCGGTGGCGCCGAGGCTGACGGCCGCCGCAAAGCCCGCAGCCCCACGGGCTGTGGGGCCACGCGAGCGGCTGCCAAAGAGCTTTCCAACGAGGCACGGCTTTCCCTCCTGGCTCTTCGGGCGTGGGAGCTGTCGCCAGAGCAGCGGCACTACCGCAAAATGCTTCGCAGGCTGGCGCGGCGGCGGCACGTGGGCGCCGGTGGTGCCGAGGCTGACGGCCGCCGCAAAGCCCGCAGCCTCACGGGCTGTGGGGCTACGCGAGAGGCTGCCAAAGAGCTTTCCAACGAGGCACGGCTTTCCCTCCTGGCTCTTCGGGCGTGGGAGCTGTCGCCAGAGCCGCGGCCCTACCGGAAAATGCTTCGCAGGCTGGCGCGGCGGCGCCACATCGGCTCCGGTGGCGCTGAGGCTGACGGCCGCCGCAAAGCACGCAGCCCCACGGGCTCTGCGGCCACGCGAGCGGCTGCCAAAGAGCTTTCCAACGAGGCACGGCTTTCCCTCCTGGCTCTTCGGGCATGGGAGCTGTCACCAGAGCCGCGGCCCTACCGCAAAATGCTTCGCAGGATGGCGCGGCGGCGACACGTTTGCGCCGGTGGCGCCGAGTCTGATGGCCGCCGCAAAGCCCGCAGCCCCATGGGCTGTGGGGCCACGCGAGCGGCTGCCAAAGAGCTTTCCAAAGAGGCACGGCTTTCCCTCCTGGCTCTTCGGGCGTGGGAGCTGTCGCCAGAGCCGCGGCCCTACCGCAAAATGCTTCGCAGGCTGGCGCGGCGGCGCCACGTGGGCGCCGGTGGCGCCGAGGGTGATGGCCGCCGGAAACCCCGCAGCCCCACGGGATGTGGGGCCACGCGAGCGGCTGCCAAAGAGCTTTCCAACGAGGCACGGCTTTCCCTCCTGGCTCTTCGGGCGTGGGAGCTGTCGCCAGAGCCGCGGCACTACCGCAAAATGCTTCGCAGGCTGGCGCGGCGGCGGCACGTGGGCGCCGGTGGTGCCGAGGCTGATGGCCGCCGCAAAGCCCACAGCCCCACGGGCTGTGCGGCCACGCGAGCGGCTGCCAAAGAGCTTTCCAACGAGGCACGGCTTTCCCTCCTGGCTCTTCGGGCGTGGGAGCTGTCCACAGAGCCGTGGCCCTACCGCAAAATGCTTCGCGGGCTGGCGCGGCGGCGCTACGTGGTCGCCGGTGGCGCCGAGGCTGATGGCCGCCGCAAAGCCCGCAGCCCCACGGGCTGTGGGGCCACGCGAGCGGCTGCCAAAGAGCTTTCCAACGAGGCATGGCTTTCCCTCCTGGCTCTTCGGGCGTGGGAGCTGTCGCCAGAGCAGCGGCCCTACCGCAAAATGCTTCGCAGGCTGGCACGGTGGCGCTACGTGGGCGCCGGTGGCGCCGAGGCTGACGGCCGCCGCAAAGCCCGCAGCCCCACGGGCTGTGGGGCCACGCGAGCGGCTGCCAAAGAGCTTTCCAACGAGGCACGGCTTTCCCTCCTGGCTCTTCGGGCGTGGGAGCTGTCGCCAGAGCAGCGGCACTACCGCAAAATGCTTCGCAGGCTGGCGCGGCGGCGGCACGTGGGCGCCGGTGGTGCCGAGGCTGACGGCCGCCGCAAAGCCCGCAGCCTCACGGGCTGTGGGGCTACGCGAGAGGCTGCCAAAGAGCTTTCCAACGAGGCACGGCTTTCCCTCCTGGCTCTTCGGGCGTGGGAGCTGTCGCCAGAGCCGCGGCCCTACCGGAAAATGCTTCGCAGGCTGGCGCGGCGGCGCCACATCGGCTCCGGTGGCGCTGAGGCTGACGGCCGCCGCAAAGCACGCAGCCCCACGGGCTCTGCGGCCACGCGAGCGGCTGCCAAAGAGCTTTCCAACGAGGCACGGCTTTCCCTCCTGGCTCTTCGGGCATGGGAGCTGTCACCAGAGCCGCGGCCCTACCGCAAAATGCTTCGCAGGATGGCGCGGCGGCGACACGTTTGCGCCGGTGGCGCCGAGTCTGATGGCCGCCGCAAAGCCCGCAGCCCCATGGGCTGTGGGGCCACGCGAGCGGCTGCCAAAGAGCTTTCCAAAGAGGCACGGCTTTCCCTCCTGGCTCTTCGGGCGTGGGAGCTGTCGCCAGAGCCGCGGCCCTACCGCAAAATGCTTCGCAGGCTGGCGCGGCGGCGCCACGTGGGCGCCGGTGGCGCCGAGGGTGATGGCCGCCGGAAACCCCGCAGCCCCACGGGATGTGGGGCCACGCGAGCGGCTGCCAAAGAGCTTTCCAACGAGGCACGGCTTTCCCTCCTGGCTCTTCGGGCGTGGGAGCTGTCGCCAGAGCCGCGGCCCTACCGGAAAATGCTTCGCAGGCTGGCGCGGCGGCGCCACCTGGGCGCCGGTGGCGCCGAGGCTGACAGCCTCCGCAAAGGCCGCAGCCCCACGGGATGTGGAGCCACGTGAGCGGCTGCCAAAGAGCTTTCCAACGAGGCACGGCTTTCCCGGCGTGGGAGCTGTCGCCAGAGCCGCGGCCCTACCGCAAAATGCTTCGCAGGCTGGCGCGGCGGGGCCACCTGGGCGCCAGTGGCGCCGAGGCTGACGGCCGCCGCAAAGTCCGCAGCCCCACGTGCTGTGGGGCCACGCGAGCGGCTGCCAAAGAGCTTTCCAACGAGGCACGGCTTTCCCTCCTGGCTCTTTGGGCGTGGGAGCTGTCGCCAGAGCAGCGGCCCTACCGGATATTGCTTCGCAGGCTGGCGCGGCGACGCCACGTTTGCGCCGGTGGCGCCGAGGCTGACGGCCGCCGCAAAGCCCGCAGGCCCACGGGCTGTGGGGCCACGCGAGCGGCTGCCAAAGAGCTTTCCAACGAGGCACGGCTTTCCCTCATGGCTCTTCGGGCGTGGGAGCTGTCGCCAGAGCCGCGGCCCTACCGGAAAATGCTTCGCAGGCTGGCGCGACGGCGCTACGTGGGCGCCGGTGGCGCCGAGGCTGATGGCCGCCGCAAAGCCCGCAGCCCCACGGGCTGTGGGGCCACGCAAGCGGCTGCCAAAGAGCTTTCCAACGAGGCACGGCTTTCCCTCCTGGCTCTTCGGGCGTGGGAGCTGTCGGCAGAGCAGCGGCACTACCGCAAAATGCTTCGCAGGCTGGCATGGTGGCGCTACGTGGGCGCCGGTGGCGCCGAGGCTGACGGCCACCGCAAAGCCCGCAGCCCCACGGGCTGTGGGGCCACGCGAGCGGCTGCCAAAGAGCTTTCCAATGAGGCACGGCTTTCCCTCCTGGCTCTTCGGGTGTGGGAGCTGTCGCCAGTGCCGCGGCCCTACCGCAAAATGCTTCGCAGGCTGGCGCGGCGGCGCCACGTGGGCGCCGGTGGCGCCGTGGCTGACGGCCTCCACAAAGCCCGCAGCCCCACGGGCGGTGGGGCCACGCGAGCGGCTGCCAAAGAGCTTTCCAACGAGGCACGGCTTTCCCTCATGGCTCTTTGGGCGTGGTAGTTGTCGCCAGAGCCGCGGCCCTACTGCAAAATGCTTCGCAGGCTGGCGCAGCGGCGCCACGTGGGCGCCGGTGGCGCCGAGGCTGACGGCCGCCCCAAAGCCCGCAGCCCCACGGGCTGTGGGGCCACGCGAGCGGCTGCCAAAGAGCTTTCCAACGAGGCACGGCTTTCCCTCCTGGCTCTTCGGGCGTGGGATCTGTCGCCAGAGCCGCGGCCCTACCGTATAATGCTTAACAGGCTTGAGCGGCGGCGCCACGTGGGCGCCGGTGGCGCCGAGGCTGACGGCCGCCGCAAAGCCCGCAGCCCCACGGGCTGTGGGGCCACGCGAGCGGCTGCCAAAGAGCTTTCCAACGAGGCACGGCTTTCCCTCCTGGCTCTTCGGGCGTGGGAGCTGTCGCCAGAGCCGCGGCCCTACCGGAAAATGCTTCGCAGGCTGGCGCGGCGGCGCCACATCGGCTCCGGTGGCGATGAGGCTGACGGCCGCCGCAAAGCACGCAGCCCCACGGGCTCTGCGGCCACGCGAGCGGCTGCCAAAGAGCTTTCCAACGAGGCACGGCTTTCCCTCCTGGCTCTTCGGGCATGGGAGCTGTCACCAGAGCCGCGGCCCTACCGCAAAATGCTTCGCAGGATGGCGCGGCGGCGACACGTTTGCGCCGGTGGCGCCGAGTCTGATGGCCGCCGCAAAGCCCGCAGCCCCATGGGCTGTGGGGCCACGCGAGCGGCTGCCGAAGAGCTTTCCAAAGAGGCACGGCTTTCCCTCCTGGCTCTTCGGGCGTGGGAGCTGTCGCCAGAGCCGCGGCCCTACCGCAAAATGCTTCGCAGGCTGGCGCGGCGGCGCCACGTGGGCGCCGGTGGCGCCGAGGGTGATGGCCGCCGGAAACCCCGCAGCCCCACGGGATGTGGGGCCACGCGAGCGGCTGCCAAAGAGCTTTCCAACGAGGCACGGCTTTCCCTCCTGGCTCTTCGGGCATGGGAGCTGTCGCCAGAGCCGCGGCCCTACCGGAAAATGCTTCGCAGGCTGGCGCGGCGGCGCCACCTGGGCGCCGGTGGCGCCGAGGCTGACAGCCTCCGCAAAGGCCGCAGCCCCACGGGATGTGGAGCCACGTGAGCGGCTGCCAAAGAGCTTTCCAACGAGGCACGGCTTTCCCGGCGTGGGAGCTGTCGCCAGAGCCGCGGCCCTACCGCAAAATGCTTCGCAGGCTGGCGCGGCGGGGCCACCTGGGCGCCAGTGGCGCCGAGGCTGACGGCCGCCGCAAAGTCCGCAGCCCCACGTGCTGTGGGGCCACGCGAGCGGCTGCCAAAGAGCTTTCCAACGAGGCACGGCTTTCCCTCCTGGCTCTTTGGGCGTGGGAGCTGTCGCCAGAGCAGCGGCCCTACCGGATATTGCTTCGCAGGCTGGCGCGGCGACGCCACGTTTGCGCCGGTGGCGCCGAGGCTGACGGCCGCCGCAAAGCCCGCAGGCCCACGGGCTGTGGGGCCACGCGAGCGGCTGCCAAAGAGCTTTCCAACGAGGCACGGCTTTCCCTCATGGCTCTTCGGGCGTGGGAGCTGTCGCCAGAGCCGCGGCCCTACCGGAAAATGCTTCGCAGGCTGGCGCGACGGCGCTACGTGGGCGCCGGTGGCGCCGAGGCTGATGGCCGCCGCAAAGCCCGCAGCCCCACGGGCTGTGGGGCCACGCAAGCGGCTGCCAAAGAGCTTTCCAACGAGGCACGGCTTTCCCTCCTGGCTCTTCGGGCGTGGGAGCTGTCGGCAGAGCAGCGGCACTACCGCAAAATGCTTCGCAGGCTGGCATGGTGGCGCTACGTGGGCGCCGGTGGCGCCGAGGCTGACGGCCGCCGCAAAGCCCGCAGCCCCACGGGCTGTGGGGCCACGCGAGCGGCTGCCAAAGAGCTTTCCAATGAGGCACGGCTTTCACTCCTGGCTCTTCGGGTGTGGGAGCTGTCGCCAGAGCCGCGGCCCTACCGCAAAATGCTTCGCAGGCTGGCGCGGCGGCGCCACGTGGGCGCCGGTGGCGCCGTGGCTGACGGCCTCCACAAAGCCCGCAGCCCCACGGGCGGTGGGGCCACGCGAGCGGCTGCCAAAGAGCTTTCCAACGAGGCACGGCTTTCCCTCATGGCTCTTTGGGCGTGGTAGTTGTCGCCAGAGCCGCGGCCCTACTGCAAAATGCTTCGCAGGCTGGCGCAGCGGCGCCACGTGGGCGCCGGTGGCGCCGAGGCTGACGGCCGCCCCAAAGCCCGCAGCCCCACGGGCTGTGGGGCCACGCGAGCGGCTGCCAAAGAGCTTTCCAACGAGGCACGGCTTTCCCTCCTGGCTCTTCGGGCGTGGGAGCTGTCGCCAGACCCGCGGCCCTACCGTATAATGCTTAACAGGCTTGAGCGGCGGCGCCACGTGGGCGCCGGTGGCGCCGAGGCTGACGGCCGCCGCAAAGCCCGCAGCCCCACGGGCTGTGGGGCCACGCGAGCGGCTGCCAAAGAGCTTTCCAACGAGGCACGGCTTTCCCTCCTGGCTCTTCGGGCGTGGGAGCTGTCGGCAGAGCCACGGCCCTACCGGAAAATGTTTCGCAGGCTGGCGCGACGGCGCTACGTGGGCGCCGGTGGCGCCGAGGCTGACAGCCGCCGCAAAGCCCGCAGCCCCACGGGCTGTGTGGCCACGCAAGCGGCTGCCAAAGAGCTTTCCAACGAGGCACGGCTTTCCCTCCTGGCTCTTCGGGCGTGGGAGCTGTCGCCAGAGCAGCGGCACTACCGCAAAATGCTTCGCAGGCTGGCGCGGCGGCGGCACGTGGGCGCCGGTGGTGCCGAGGCTGACGGCCGCCGCAAAGCCCGCAGCCTCACGGGCTGTGGGGCTACGCGAGAGGCTGCCAAAGAGCTTTCCAACGAGGCACGGCTTTCCCTCCTGGCTCTTCGGGCGTGGGAGCTGTCGCCAGAGCAGCGGCCCTACCGCAAAATGCTTCGCAGGCTGGCGCGGCGGCGCCACATCGGCTCAGGTGGCGCTGAGGCTGACGGCCGCCGCAAAGCACGCAGCCCCACGGGCTCTGCGGCCACGCGAGCGGCTGCCAAAGAGCTTTCCAACGAGGCACGGCTTTCCCTCCTGGCTCTTCGGGCATGGGAGCTGTCACCAGAGCCGCGGCCCTACCGCAAAATGCTTCGCAGGATGGCGCGGCGGCGACACGTTTGCGCCGGTGGCGCCGAGTCTGATGGCCGCCGCAAAGCCCGCAGCCCCATGGGCTGTGGGGCCACGCGAGCGGCTGCCAAAGAGCTTTCCAAAGAGGCACGGCTTTCCCTCCTGGCTCTTCGGGCGTGGGAGCTGTCGCCAGAGCCGCGGCCCTACCGCAAAATGCTTCGCAGGCTGGCGCGGCGGCGCCACGTGGGCGCCGGTCGCGCCGAGGGTGATGGCCGCCGGAAACCCCGCAGCCCCACGGGATGTGGGGCCACGCGAGCGGCTGCCAAAGAGCTTTCCAACGAGGCACGGCTTTCCCTCCTGGCTCTTCGGGCGTGGGAGCTGTCGCCAGAGCCGCGGCCCTACCGGAAAATGCTTCGCAGGCTGGCGCGGCGGCGCCACCTGGGCGCCGGTGGCGCCGAGGCTGACAGCCTCCGCAAAGGCCGCAGCCCCACGGGATGTGGAGCCACGTGAGCGGCTGCCAAAGAGCTTTCCAACGAGGCACGGCTTTCCCGGCGTGGGAGCTGTCGCCAGAGCCGCGGCCCTACCGCAAAATGCTTCGCAGGCTGGCGCGGCGGGGCCACCTGGGCGCCAGTGGCGCCGAGGCTGACGGCCGCCGCAAAGTCCGCAGCCCCACGTGCTGTGGGGCCACGCGAGCGGCTGCCAAAGAGCTTTCCAACGAGGCACGGCTTTCCCTCCTGGCTCTTTGGGCGTGGGAGCTGTCGCCAGAGCAGCGGCCCTACCGGATATTGCTTCGCAGGCTGGCGCGGCGACGCCACGTTTGCGCCGGTGGCGCCGAGGCTGACGGCCGCCGCAAAGCCCGCAGGCCCACGGGCTGTGGGGCCACGCGAGCGGCTGCCAAAGAGCTTTCCAACGAGGCACGGCTTTCCCTCATGGCTCTTCGGGCGTGGGAGCTGTCGCCAGAGCCGCGGCCCTACCGGAAAATGCTTCGCAGGCTGGCGCGACGGCGCTACGTGGGCGCCGGTGGCGCCGAGGCTGATGGCCGCCGCAAAGCCCGCAGCCCCACGGGCTGTGGGGCCACGCAAGCGGCTGCCAAAGAGCTTTCCAACGAGGCACGGCTTTCCCTCCTGGCTCTTCGGGCGTGGGAGCTGTCGGCAGAGCAGCGGCACTACCGCAAAATGCTTCGCAGGCTGGCATGGTGGCGCTACGTGGGCGCCGGTGGCGCCGAGGCTGACGGCCGCCGCAAAGCCCGCAGCCCCACGGGCTGTGGGGCCACGCGAGCGGCTGCCAAAGAGCTTTCGAATGAGGCACGGCTTTCCCTCCTGGCTCTTCGGGTGTGGGAGCTGTCGCCAGAGCCGCGGCCCTACCGCAAAATGCTTCGCAGGCTGGCGCGGCGGCGCCACGTGGGCGCCGGTGGCGCCGTGGCTGACGGCCTCCACAAAGCCCGCAGCCCCACGGGCGGTGGGGCCACGCGAGCGGCTGCCAAAGAGCTTTCCAACGAGGCACGGCTTTCCCTCATGGCTCTTTGGGCGTGGTAGTTGTCGACAGAGCCGCGGCCCTACTGCAAAATGCTTCGCAGGCTGGCGCAGCGGCGCCACGTGGGCGCCGGTGGCGCCGAGGCTGACGGCCGCCGCAAAGCCCGCAGCCCCACGGGCTGTGGGGCAACGCGAGCGGCTGCCAAAGAGCTTTCCAACGAGGCACGGCTTTCCCTCCTGGCTCTTCGGGCGTGGGAGCTGTCGCCAGAGCCGCGGCCCTACCGGATATTGCTTCGCAGGCTGGCGCGGCGACGCCACGTTTGCGCCGCTGGCGCCGAGAGTCACGGCCGCCGCAAAGCCTGCAGCCCCACGGGCTGTGGGGCCACGCGAGCGGCTGCCGAAGAGCTTTCCAACGAGGCACGGCTTTCCCTCCTGGCTCTTCGGGCGTGGGAGCTGTCGCCAGAGCCGCGGCCCTAACGGAAAATGCTTCGCAGGCTGGCGCGGCGGCGCCAGGTGGGCGCCGGTGGCGCCGAGGCTGACGGCCTCCACAAAGCCCGCAGCCCCACAGGCTGTGGGGCCAGGCGAGCTGCTGCCAAAGAGCTTTCCAACGAGGCACGGCTTTCCCTCCTGGCTCTTCGGGCGTGGGAGCTGTCGCCAGAGACGCGGCCCTACCGGATAATGCTTCGCAGGCTGGCGCGGCGGCGCCACGTGGGCGCCGGTGGCGCCGAGGCTGACGGCCGCCGCAAAGCCCGCAGCCCCACGGGCTGTGGGGCCACGCGAGCGGCTGCCAAAGAGCTTTCCAACGAGGCACGGCTTTCCCTCCTGGCTCTTCAGGCGTGGGAGCTGTCGCCAGAGCAGCGGCCCTACCGCAAAATGCTTGGCAGGCTGGCGTGGCGGCGCCACCTGGGCGCCGGTGGCGCCGAGGCTGATGGACGCCGCAAAGCCCGCAGCCCCACGGGCTGTGGGGCCACGCGAGCTGCTGCCAAAGAGCTTTCCAACGAGGCACGGCTTTCCCTCCTGGCTCTTCGGGCGTGGGAGCTGTCGCCAGAGCAGCGGCCCTACCGCAAAATGCTTCGCAGGCTGGCGCGGCAGCGCCACGTGGGCGCCAGTGGCGCTGAGGCTGACGGCCGCCGCAAATCCCGCAGCCCCACGGGCTGTGGGGCCACGCGAGCGGCTGCCAAAGAGCTTTCCAACGAGGCACGGCTTTCCCTCCTGGCTCTTCGGGCGTGGGAGCTGTCGCCAGAGACGCGGCCCTACCGGATAATGCTTAACAGGCTTGAGCGGCGGCGCCACGTGGGCGCCGGTGGCGCCAGGGCTGACGGCCGCCGCAAAGCCCGCAGCCCCACGGGCTGTGGGGCCACGCGAGCGGCTGCCAAAGAGCTTTCCAACGAGGCACGGCTTTCCCTCCTGGCTCTTCGGGCGTGGGATCTGTCGCCAGAGCAGCGGCACTACCGCAAAATGCTTCGCAGGCTGGCGCGGCGGCGCCACGTGGGCGCTGGTGGCGCCGAGGCTGACGGCCGCCGCAAAGCCCGCAGCCCCACGGGCTGTGGGGCCACGCGAGCGGCTGCCAAAGAGCTTTCCAACGAGGCATGGCTTTCCCTCCTGGCTCTTCGGGCGTGGGAGCTGTCGCCAGAGCCGCGGCCCTACCGGATACTGCTTCGCAGGCTGGCGCGGCGACGCCACGTTTGCGCCGGTGGCGCCGAGGCTGACGGCGTCCACAAAGCCCGCAGCCCCACGGGCTGTGGGGCCACGCGAGTGGCTGCCAAAGAGCTTTCCAACGAGGCACGGCTTTCCCTCCTGGCTCTTCGGGCGTGGGAGCTGTCGCCAGAGTCGCGGCCCTACCGCAAAATGCTTCGCAGGCTGGCGTGGCGGCGCCACGTGGGCGCCGGTGGCGCCGAGGCTGACGGCCGTCGCAAAGCCAGCAGCCCCACGGGCTGTGGGGCTACGCGAGCGGCTGCCAAAGAGCTTTCCAACGAGGCACGGCTTTCCCTCCTGGCTCTTCGGGCGTGGGAGCTGTCGCCACAGCCGCGGCCCTGTGGAATAATTACTAAATTGGCCAAGAATACAAAAGTACAGCATTGTTCACACATTAAGGAAAGTCATAAAATCAAGAGGCTTCTGAGGTAGAATACAGCCGCAGCTAGCACACGAAGAATGCAACATCTGTGATTCCCTGTACAAGGTTGTTTGCGAAACTACACGAGGGATGGAACGGAACACGCTTGTTCCGTGGCCTTCCCTTGTGACGAATAGCAGATATGGGGACGAGATGGTACTACGGAACTGATAAGCGGCCTACACGCTACCCGAGCCAGCATTTCGTCTAATGTTGATGAAATGCTGTCCTTTTGTGCGAACTTTGCTCACCACAATGTACCAAAACACACCTCCATCCCGGAGGCTATCCGCCCCCGAGGTGTGAACACTCCTCCTTGAATACATTAATCATAATAAAAGTACGTATGACTAAAGTCACTCAAACTCCACTTTGAAGATAAAAAAATAATATAAAAATAGCCCAAGAGAGAGGGGATGTCAGGGAAGACACCATCGCGAAGAATTCCACCGCTGATTTCCAGGATCAGTCGACGGGCTGAGCCTCTCTTCCCCCCCCATAGGGACGCCTTTGGGTAAGACTTCGATTACACCGAGTGCTTTCTCGGGAACTTAGAAATTTCTCTAGAGAATCTCTACCCTACATTTATAGCCAGGCTGTATCGTTTATAATTTTGTCGCGCGTTTGTATACTTAGCAATATCTTTATTTGCACGTGCTTTGCAGACAGTGTATTTATCACCGGCAATCCTAAAGAACCTGTATATCTGTTGTTTAAATAAACTGCACTGTTTAAGTAGCTAGTCGTTTCGCTTTCTCACTGAACGCGACCAAAACTACAGAGAGGCCGTGCTAGTTCAGGAGTATGACTAGACTGAAGGTGCAGTCCACTATTAGTGTATCCAAATCGTAGTAGTTTAATACATATTAAACGCGATTGGACTGATAGTGCTGAATTGGGCATCACTCAGAACTTAAACCTAGCCACACCTAGCCTCCCACCTCGGTGAGGAGTGTTAGAACGCAAGGGGGTTTATCTTCTGCCAAAACCGCTTGGCCCCGTTTCACGCAACAGGCCCTACCGGAAAATGCTTCGCAGGCTGGCGCGGCGGCGCCACGTGGGCGCCGGTGGCGCCGAGGCTGACGGCCGCCGCAAAGCCCGCAGCCCCACGGGCTGTGGGGCCACGCGAGCGGCTGCCAAAGAGCTTTCCAACGAGGCACGTTTTTCCCTCATGGCTCTTTGGGCGTGGGAGTTGTCGCCAGAGCCGCGGCCCTACCGCAAAATGCTTCGCAGGCTGGCGCGGCGGAGCCACGTGGGCGCCGGTGGCGCCGAGGCTGACGGCCGCCGCAAAGCCCGCAGCCCCACCGGCTGTGGGGCCACGCGAGTGGCTGCAAAAGAGCTTTCCAACGAGGCACGGCTTTCCCTCCTGGCTCTTCGGGCGTGGGAGCTGTCGCCAGAGCAGCGGCCCTACCGCAAAATGATTCGCAGGCTGGCGCGGCGGCGCCATGTGGGCGCCGGTGGCGCCGAGGCTGACGGCCGCCGCAAAGCCAGCAGCCCCACGGGCTGTGGGGCTACGCGAGCGGCTGCCAAAGAGCTTTCCAACGAGGCACGGCTTTCCCTCCTGGCTCTTCGGGCGTGGGAGCTGTCGCCACAGCCGCGGCCCTACCCGAAAATGCTTTGCAGGCTGGCGCGGCGGGGCCACCTGGGCGCCGGTGGCGCTGAGGCTGACGGCCGCCGCAAAGCCCGCAGCCCCACGGGCTGTGGGGCCACGCGAGCGGCTGCCAAAGAGCTTTCCAACGAGGCACGGCTTTCCCTCCTGGCTCTTCGGGCGTGGGAGCTGTCGCCAGAGCCGCGGCCCTACCGGATAATGCTTAACAGGCTTGAGTGGCGGCGCCACGTGGGCGCCGGTGGCGCCGAGGCTGACGGCCGCCGCAAAGCCCGCAGCCCCACGGGCTGTGGGGCCACGCGAGCGGCTGCCAAAGAGCTTTCCAACGAGGCACGGCTTTCCCTCCTGGCTCTTCGGGCGTGGGAGCTGTCGCCAGAGCCGCGGCCCTGTGGAATAATTACTAAATTGGCCAAGAATACAAAAGTACAGCATTGTTCACACATTAAGGAAAGTCATAAAATCAAGAGGCTTCTGAGGTAGAATACAGCCGCAGCTAGCACACGAAGAATGCAACATCTGTGATTCCCTGTACAAGGTTGTTTGCGAAACTACACGAGGGATGGAACGGAACACGCTTGTTCCGTGGCCTTCCCTTGTGACGAATAGCAGATATGGGGACGAGATGGTACTACGGAACTGATAAGCGGCCTACACGCTACCCGAGCCAACATTTCGTCTAATGTTGATGAAATGCTGTCCTTTTGTGCGAACTTTGCTCACCACAATGTACCAAAACACACCTCCATCCCGGAGGCTATCCGCCCCCGAGGTGTGAACACTCCTCCTTGAATACATTAATCATAATAAAAGTACGTATGACTAAAGTCACTCAAACTCCACTTTGAAGATAAAAAAATAATATAAAAATAGCCCAAGAGAGAGGGGATGTCAGGGAAGACACCATCGCGAAGAATTCCACCGCTGATTTCCAGGATCAGTCGACGGGCTGAGCCTCTCTTCCCCCCCCATAGGGACGCCTTTGGGTAAGACTTCGATTACACCGAGTGCTTTCTCGGGAACTTAGAAATTTCTCTAGAGAATCTCTACCCTACATTTATAGCCAGGCTGTATCGTTTATAATTTTGTCGCGCGTTTGTATACTTAGCAATATCTTTATTTGCACGTGCTTTGCAGACAGTGTATTTATCACCGGCAATCCTAAAGAACCTGTATATCTGTTGTTTAAATAAACTGCACTGTTTAAGTAGCTAGTCGTTTCGCTTTCTCACTGAACGCGACCAAAACTACAGAGAGGCCGTGCTAGTTCAGGAGTACGACTAGACTGAAGGTGCAGTCCACTATTAGTGTATCCAAATCGTAGTAGTTTAATACATATTAAACGCGATTGGACTGATAGTGCTGAATTGGGCATCACTCAGAACTTAAACCTAGCCACACCTAGCCTCCCACCTCGGTGAGGAGTGTTAGAACGCAAGGGGGTTTATCTTCTGCCAAAACCGCTTGGCCCCGTTTCACGCAACAGGCCCTACCGGAAAATGCTTCGCAGGCTGGCGCGGCGGCGCCACGTGGGCGCCGGTGGCGCCGAGGCTGACGGCCGCCGCAAAGCCCGCAGCCCCACGGGCTGTGGGGCCACGCGAGCGGCTGCCAAAGAGCTTTCCAACGAGGCACGTTTTTCCCTCATGGCTCTTTGGGCGTGGGAGTTGTCGCCAGAGCCGCGGCCCTACCGCAAAATGCTTCGCAGGCTGGCGCGGCGGAGCCACGTGGGCGCCGGTGGCGCCGAGGCTGACGGCCGCCGCAAAGCCCGCAGCCCCACCGGCTGTGGGGCCACGCGAGTGGCTGCAAAAGAGCTTTCCAACGAGGCACGGCTTTCCCTCCTGGCTCTTCGGGCGTGGGAGCTGTCGCCAGAGCAGCGGCCCTACCGCAAAATGATTCGCAGGCTGGCGCGGCGGCGCCATGTGGGCGCCGGTGGCGCCGAGGCTGACGGCCGCCGCAAAGCCAGCAGCCCCACGGGCTGTGGGGCTACGCGAGCGGCTGCCAAAGAGCTTTCCAACGAGGCACGGCTTTCCCTCCTGGCTCTTCGGGCGTGGGAGCTGTCGCCACAGCCGCGGCCCTACCCGAAAATGCTTTGCAGGCTGGCGCGGCGGGGCCACCTGGGCGCCGGTGGCGCTGAGGCTGACGGCCGCCGCAAAGCCCGCAGCCCCACGGGCTGTGGGGCCACGCGAGCGGCTGCCAAAGAGCTTTCCAACGAGGCACGGCTTTCCCTCCTGGCTCTTCGGGCGTGGGAGCTGTCGCCAGAGCCGCGGCCCTACCGGATAATGCTTAACAGGCTTGAGTGGCGGCGCCACGTGGGCGCCGGTGGCGCCGAGGCTGACGGCCGCCGCAAAGCCCGCAGCCCCACGGGCTGTGGGGCCACGCGAGCGGCTGCCAAAGAGCTTTCCAACGAGGCACGGCTTTCCCTCCTGGCTCTTCGGGCGTGGGAGCTGTCGCCAGAGCCGCGGCCCTGTGGAATAATTACTAAATTGGCCAAGAATACAAAAGTACAGCATTGTTCACACATTAAGGAAAGTCATAAAATCAAGAGGCTTCTGAGGTAGAATACAGCCGCAGCTAGCACACGAAGAATGCAACATCTGTGATTCCCTGTACAAGGTTGTTTGCGAAACTACACGAGGGATGGAACGGAACACGCTTGTTCCGTGGCCTTCCCTTGTGACGAATAGCAGATATGGGGACGAGATGGTACTACGGAACTGATAAGCGGCCTACACGCTACCCGAGCCAACATTTCGTCTAATGTTGATGAAATGCTGTCCTTTTGTGCGAACTTTGCGCACCACAATGTACCAAAACACACCTCCATCCCGGAGGCTATCCGCCCCCGAGGTGTGAACACTCCTCCTTGAATACATTAATCATAATAAAAGTACGTATGACTAAAGTCACTCAAACTCCACTTTGAAGATAAAAAAATAATATAAAAATAGCCCAAGAGAGAGGGGATGTCAGGGAAGACACCATCGCGAAGAATTCCACCGCTGATTTCCGGGATCAGTCGACGGGCTGAGCCTCTCTTCCCCCCCCATAGGGACGCCTTTGGGTAAGACTTCGATTACACCGAGTGCTTTCTCGGGAACTTAGAAATTTCTCTAGAGAATCTCTACCCTACATTTATAGCCAGGCTGTATCGTTTATAATTTTGTCGCGCGTTTGTATACTTAGCAATATCTTTATTTGCACGTGCTTTGCAGACAGTGTATTTATCACCGGCAATCCTAAAGAACCTGTATATCTGTTGTTTAAATAAACTGCACTGTTTAAGTAGCTAGTCGTTTCGCTTTCTCACTGAACGCGACCAAAACTACAGAGAGGCCGTGCTAGTTCAGGAGTACGACTAGACTGAAGGTGCAGTCCACTATTAGTGTATCCAAATCGTAGTAGTTTAATACATATTAAACGCGATTGGACTGATAGTGCTGAATTGGGCATCACTCAGAATTTAAACCTAGCCACACCTAGCCTCCCACCTCGGTGAGGAGTGTTAGAACGCAAGGGGGTTTATCTTCTGCCAAAACCGCTTGGCCCCGTTTCACGCAACAGTCCCTACCGGAAAATGCTTCGCAGGCTGGCGCGGTGGCGCCACGTGGGCGCCGGTGGCGCCGAGGCTGACGGCCGCCACAAAGCCTGCAGCCCCATGGGCTGTGCGGCCACGCGAGTTGCTGTCAAAGAGCTTTCCAACGAGGCACGGCTTTCCCTCCTGGCTCTTTGGGCGTGGGAGTTGTCGCCAGAGCCGGGGCCCTACCGCAAAATGCTTCGCAGGCTGGCGCGGCGGCGCCACGTGGGCGCCGGTGGCGCCGAGGCTGACGGCCGCCGCAAAGCCCGCAGCCCCACGGGCTGTGGGGCCACGCGAGCGGCTGCCAAAGAGCTTTCCAACGAGGCACGGCTTTCCCTCCTGGCTCTTCGGGCGTGGGAGCTGTCGCCAGAGCCGCGGCCCTACTGGATAATGCTTAACAGGCTTGAGCGGCGGCGCCACGTGGGCGCCGGTGGCGCCGAGGCTGACGGCCGCCGCAAAGCCCGCAGCCCCACGGGCTGCGGGGCCACGCGAGCGGCTGCCAAAGTGCTTTCCAACGAGGCACGGCTTTCCCTCCTGGCTCTTCGGGCGTGGGAGCTGTCGCCAGAGCCGCGGCCCTGTGGAATAATTACTAAATTGGCCAAGAATACAAAAGTACAGCATTGTTCACACATTAAGGAAAGTCATAAAATCAAGAGGCTTCTGAGGTAGAATACAGCCGCAGCTAGCACACGAAGAATGCAACATCTGTGATTCCCTGTACAAGGTTGTTTGCGAAACTACACGAGGGATGGAACGGAACACGCTTGTTCCGTGGCCTTCCCTTGTGACGAATAGCAGATATGGGGACGAGATGGTACTACGGAACTGATAAGCGGCCTACACGCTACCCGAGCCAACATTTCGTCTAATGTTGATGAAATGCTGTCCTTTTGTGCGAACTTTGCGCACCACAATGTACCAAAACACACCTCCATCCCGGAGGCTATCCGCCCCCGAGGTGTGAACACTCCTCCTTGAATACATTAATCATAATAAAAGTACGTATGACTAAAGTCACTCAAACTCCACTTTGAAGATAAAAAAATAATATAAAAATAGCCCAAGAGAGAGGGGATGTCAGGGAAGACACCATCGCGAAGAATTCCACCGCTGATTTCCGGGATCAGTCGACGGGCTGAGCCTCTCTTCCCCCCCCATAGGGACGCCTTTGGGTAAGACTTCGATTACACCGAGTGCTTTCTCGGGAACTTAGAAATTTCTCTAGAGAATCTCTACCCTACATTTATAGCCAGGCTGTATCGTTTATAATTTTGTCGCGCGTTTGTATACTTAGCAATATCTTTATTTGCACGTGCTTTGCAGACAGTGTATTTATCACCGGCAATCCTAAAGAACCTGTATATCTGTTGTTTAAATAAACTGCACTGTTTAAGTAGCTAGTCGTTTCGCTTTCTCACTGAACGCGACCAAAACTACAGAGAGGCTGTGCTAGTTCAGGAGTACGACTAGACTGAAGGTGCAGTCCACTATTAGTGTATCCAAATCGTAGTAGTTTAATACATATTAAACGCGATTGGACTGATAGTGCTGAATTGGGCATCACTCAGAATTTAAACCTAGCCGCACCTAGCCTCCCACCTCGGTGAGGAGTGTTAGAACGCAAGGGGGTTTATCTTCTGCCAAAACCGCTTGGCCCCGTTTCACGCAACAGTCCCTACCGGAAAATGCTTCGCAGGATGGCGCGGTGGCGCCACATGGGCGCTGGTGGCGCCGAGGCTGACGGCCGCCGCAAAGCCCGCAGCCCCACGGGCTGTGGGGCCACGCGAGCGGCTGCCAAAGAGCTTTCCAATGAGGCACGGCTTTCCCTCCTTCCTCTTCGGGCGTGGGAGTTGTCGCCAGAGCCGCGGCCCTACCGCAAAATGCTTCGCAGGCTGGCGCGGCGGCGCCACGTGGGCACAGGTGGCGCCGAGGCTGACGACCGCTGCAAAGCCTGCAGCCCCACGGGCTGTGGGGCCACGCGAGCGGTTGCCAAAGAGCTTTCCAACGAGGCACGGCTTTCCCTCCTGGCTCTTCGGGCGTGGGAGCTGTCGCCAGAGCCGCGGCACTACCGGATAATGCTTCGCAGGCTGGCGCGGCGGCGCTACGTGGGTGCCGGTGGCGCCGAGGCTGACGGCCGCCACAAAGCCCGCAGCCCCACGGGCTGTGGGGCCACGCGAGCGGCTGCCAAAGAGCTTCCCAACGAGGCACGGCTTTCCCTCCTGGCTCTTCAGGCGTGGGAGCTGTCGCCAGAGCAGCGGCCCTACCGGAAAATGCTTCGCAGGCTGGCGCGGCGGCGCCACGTGGGCGCCGGTGGCGCCGAGGGTGATGGCCGCCGCAAAGCCCGCAGCCCCACGGACTGTGGGGCCACGCGAGCGGCTGCCAAAGAGCTTTCCAACGAGGCACGGCTTTCCCTCCTGCCTCTTCGGGCGTGGGAGCTGTCGCCAGAGCAGCGGCCCTACCGGAAAATGCTTCGCAGGCTGGCGCAGCGGCGCCACGTGGGCGCCGGTGGCGCCAAGGGTGATGGCCGCCGCAAAGCCCGCAGCCCCACGGGCTGTGGGGCCATGCGAGCGGCTGCCAAAGAGCTTTCCAACGAGGCACGGCTTTCCCTCATGGCTCTTCGGGCGTGGGAGCTGTCGCCAGAGCCGCAGCACTACCGCAAAATGCTTCGCAGGATGGCGCGGCGGCGCTACGTGGGCGCCGGTGGCGCCGAGGCTGACGGCCGCCGCAAAGCCCGCAGCCCCACGGGCTGTGGGGCCACGCGAGCGGCTGCCAAAGAGCTTCCCAACGAGGCACGGCTTTCCCTCCTGGATCTTCAGGCGTGGGAGCTGTCGCCAGAGCAGCGGCACTACCGCAAAATGCTTCGCAGGCTGGCGCGGCGGCGCCACGTGGGCGCCGGTGGCGCCGAGGCTGACGGCCGCCGCAAAGCCCGCAGCCCCACGGGCTGTGGGGCCACGCGAGCTGCTGCCAAAGAGCTTTCCAACGAGGCACGGCTTTCCCTCCTGGCTCTTCGGGCGTGGGAGCTGTCGCCAGAGCAGCGGCCCTACCGGAAAATGCTTCGCAGGATGGCGCGGCGGCGCCACGTGGGCGCCGGTGACGCCGAGGCTGATGGCCGTCGCAAAGCCCGCAGCCCCACGGGCTGTGGGGCCACGCGAGCGGCTGCCAAAGAGCTTTCCAACGAGGCACGGCTTTCCCTCCTGGCTCTTCGGGCGTGGGAGCTGTCGCCAGAGCAGCGGCCCTACTGCAAAATGCTTCGCAGGCTGGCGCGGCGGCGCCACGTGGGCGCCGGTGGCGCCGAGGCTGACGGCCGCCGCAAAGCCCGCAGCCCCACAGGCTGTGGGGCCACGCGAGCGGCTGCCAAAGAGGTTTCCAACGAGGCACGGCTTTCCCTCCTGGCTCTTCGGGCGTGGGAGCTGTCGCCAGAGCCGCGGCAATACCGGAAAATGCTTCGCAGGCTGGCGCGGCGGCGCCACGTGGGCGCCGGTGGCGCCGAGGCTGACGGCCGCCGCAAAGCCCGCAGCCCCACGGGCTGTGGGGCCACGCGAACGGCTGCCAAAGAGCTTTCCAACGAGGCACGGCTTTCCCTCCTGGCTCTTCGGGCGTGGGAGCTGTCGCCAGAGCCGCGGCCCTACCGGATAATGCTTAACAGGCTTGAGCGGCGGCGCCACGTGGGCGCCGGTGGCGCCGAGGCTGACGGCCGCCGCAAAGCCCGCAGCCCCACGGGCTGTGGGGCCACGCGAGCGGCTGCCAAAGAGCTTTCCAATGAGGCACGGCTTTCCCTCCTGGCTCTTCGGGCGTGGGAGCTGTCGCCACAGCCGCGGCCCTGTGGAATAATTACTAAATTGGCCAAGAATACAAAAGTACAGCATTGTTCACACATTAAGGAAAGTCATAAAATCAAGAGGCTTCTGAGGTAGAATACAGCCGCAGCTAGCACACGAAGAATGCAACATCTGTGATTCCCTGTACAAGGTTGTTTGCGAAACTACACGAGGGATGGAACGGAACACGCTTGTTCCGTGGCCTTCCCTTGTGACGAATAGCAGATATGGGGACGAGATGGTACTACGGAACTGATAAGCGGCCTACACGCTACCCGAGCCAACATTTCGTCTAATGTTGATGAAATGCTGTCCTTTTGTGCGAACTTTGCGCACCACAATGTACCAAAACACACCTCCATCCCGGAGGCTATCCGCCCCCGAGGTGTGAACACTCCTCCTTGAATACATTAATCATAATAAAAGTACGTATGACTAAAGTCACTCAAACTCCACTTTGAAGATAAAAAAATAATATAAAAATAGCCCAAGAGAGAGGGGATGTCAGGGAAGACACCATCGCGAAGAATTCCACCGCTGATTTCCGGGATCAGTCGACGGGCTGAGCCTCTCTTCCCCCCCCATAGGGACGCCTTTGGGTAAGACTTCGATTACACCGAGTGCTTTCTCGGGAACTTAGAAATTTCTCTAGAGAATCTCTACCCTACATTTATAGCCAGGCTGTATCTTTTATAATTTTGTCGCGCGTTTGTATACTTAGCAATATCTTTATTTGCACGTGCTTTGCAGACAGTGTATTTATCACCGGCAATCCTAAAGAACCTGTATATCTGTTGTTTAAATAAACTGCACTGTTTAAGTAGCTAGTCGTTTCGCTTTCTCACTGAACGCGACCAAAACTACAGAGAGGCCGTGCTAGTTCAGGAGTACGACTAGACTGAAGGTGCAGTCCACTATTAGTGTATCCAAATCGTAGTAGTTTAATACATATTAAACGCGATTGGACTGATAGTGCTGAATTGGGCATCACTCAGAATTTAAACCTAGCCGCACCTAGCCTCCCACCTCGGTGAGGAGTGTTAGAACGCAAGGGGGTTTATCTTCTGCCAAAACCGCTTGGCCCCGTTTCACGCAACAGTCCCTACCGGAAAATGCTTCGCAGGATGGCGCGGTGGCGCCACGTGGGCGCCGGTGGCGCCGAGGCTGACGGCCGCCGCAAAGCCCGCAGCCCCACGGGCTGTGGGGCCACGCGAGCTGCTGCCAAAGAGCTTTCCAACGAGGCACGGCTTTCCCTCCTGCCTCTTTGGGCGTGGCAGCTGTCGCCAGAGCCGCGGCCCTACCGGAAAATGCTTCGCAGGCTGGCGCGGCGGCGCCACGTGGGCACAGGTGGCGCCGAGGCTGACGGCCGCTGCAAAGCCTGCAGCCCCACGGGCTGTGGGGCCACGCGAGCGGTTGCCAAAGAGTTTTCCAACGAGGCACGGCTTTCCCTCCTGGCTCTTCGGGCGTGGGAGCTGTCGCCAGAGCCGCGGCACTACCGCAAAATGCTTCGCAGGCTGGCGCGGCGGCGCTACGTGGGCGCCGGTGGCGCCGAGGCTGACGGCCGCCGCAAAGCCCGCAGCCCCACGGGCTGTGGGGCCACGCGAGCGGCTGCCAAAGAGCTTCCCAACGAGGCACGGCTTTCCCTCCTGGCTCTTCGGGCGTGGGAGCTGTCGCCAGAGCAGCGGCCCTACCCGAAAATGCTTCGCAGGCTGGCGCGGCGGCGCCACGTGGGCGCCGGTGACGCCGAGGCTGATGGCCGCCGCAAAGCCCGCAGCCCCACGGGCTGTGGGGCCACGCGAGCGGCTGCCAAAGAGCTTTCCAACGAGGCACGGCTTTCCCTCCTGCCTCTTCGGGCGTGGGAGCTGTCGCCAGAGCAGCGGCCCTACCGGAAAATGCTTCGCAGGCTGGCGCAGCGGCGCCACGTGGGCGCCGGTGGCGCCAAGGGTGACGGCCGCCGCAAAGCCCGCAGCCCCACGGGCTGTGGGGCCACGCGATCGGCTGCCAAAGAGCTTTCCAAAGAGGCACGGCTTTCCCTCATGGCTCTTCGGGCGTGGCAGCTGTCGCCAGAGCAACGGCCCTACCGGAAAATGCTTCGCAGGCTGGCGCGGCGGCGCCACGTGGGCGCCAGTGGCGTCGAGGCTGACGGCCGCCGCAAAGTCCGCAGCCCCACGGGCTGTGGGGCCACGCGAGCGGCTGCCAAAGAGCTTTCCAACGAGGCACGGCTTTCCCTCCTGCCTCTTCGGGCGTGGGAGCTGTCGCCAGAGCCGCAGCACTACCGCAAAATGCTTCGCAGGCTGGCGCGGCGGCGCCACGTGGGCGCCGGTGGCGCCGAGGCTGACGGCCGCCGCAAAGCCCGCAGCCCCACGGGCTGTGGGGCCACGCGAGCGGCTGCCAAAGAGCTTCCCAACGAGGCACGGCTTTCCCTCCTGCCTCTTTGGGCGTGGCAGCTGTCGCCAGAGCAGCGGCCCTACCGGAAAATGCTTCGCAGGCTGGCGCGGCGGCGCCACGTGGGCACAGGTGGCGCCGAGGCTGACGGCCGCCGCAAAGCCTGCAGCCCCACGGGCTGTGGGGCCACGCGAGCTGTTGCCAAAGAGTTTTCCAACGAGGCACGGCTTTCCCTCCTGGCTCTTCGGGCGTGGGAGCTGTCGCCAGAGCCGCGGCACTACCGCAAAATGCTTCGCAGGCTGGCGCGGCGGCGCTACGTGGGCGCCGGTGGCGCCGAGGCTGACGGCCGCAGCAAAGCCCGCAGCCCCACGGGATGTGGGGCCACGCGAGCGGCTGCCAAAGAGCTTCCCAACGAGGCACGGCTTTCCCTCCTGGCTCTTCGGGCGTGGGAGCTGTCGCCAGAGCAGCGGCCCTACCCGAAAATGCTTCGCAGGCTGGCGCGGCGGCGCCACGTGGGTGCCGGTGGCGCCGAGGCTGATGGCCGCCGCAAAGCCCGCAGCCCCACGGGCTGTGGGGCCACGCGAGCGGCTGCCAAAGAGCTTTCCAACGAGGCACGGCTTTCCCTCCTGCCTCTTCGGGCGTGGGAGCTGTCGCCAGAGCAGCGGCCCTACCGGAAAATGCTTCGCAGGCTGGCGCAGCGGCGCCACGTGGGCGCCGGTGGCGCCAAGGGTGACGGCCGCCGCAAAGCCCGCAGCCCCACGGGCTGTGGGGCCACGCGAGCGGCTGCCAAAGAGCTTTCCAAAGAGGCACGGCTTTCCCTCATGGCTCTTCGGGCGTGGGAGCTGTCGCCAGAGCCACGGCCCTACCGGAAAATGCTTCGCAGGCTGGCGCGGCGGCGCCACGTGGGCGCCAGTGGCGTCGAGGCTGACGGCCGCCGCAAAGTCCGCAGCCCCACGGGCTGTGGGGCCACGCGAGCGGCTGCCAAAGAGCTTTCCAACGAGGCACGGCTTTCCCTCCTGGCTCTTCGGGCGTGGGAGCTGTCGCCAGAGCCGCAGCACTACCGCAAAATGCTTCGCAGGCTGGCGCGGCGGCGCCACGTGGGCAACGGTGGCGCCGAGGTTGACGTCCGCCGCAAAGCCCGCAGCCCCACGGACTGTGGGGCCACGCGAGCGGCTGCCAAAGAGCTTCCCAACGAGGCACGGCTTTCCCTCCTGGATCTTCAGGCGTGGGAGCTGTCGCCAGAGCAGCGGCCCTACCGGAAAATGCTTCGCAGGCTGGCGCGGCGGCGCCACGTGGGCGCCGGTGGTGCCGAGGGTGATGGCCGCCGCAAAGCCCGCAGCCCCACGGGCTGTGGGGCCACGCGAGCTGCTGCCAAAGAGCTTTCCAACGAGGCACGGCTTTCCCTCCTGGCTCTTCGGGCGTGGGAGCTGTCGCCAGAGCAGCGGCCCTACCGGAAAATGCTTCGCAGGCTGGCGCGGCGGCGCCACGTGGGCGCCGGTGACGCCGAGGGTGATGGCCGCCGCAAAGCCCGCAGCCCCACGGGCTGTGGGGCCACGCGAGCGGCTGCCAAAGAGCTTTCCAACGAGGCACGGCTTTCCCTCATGGCTCTTCGGGCGTGGGAGCTGTCGCCAGAGCCGCGGCCCTACCGGAAATTGCTTCGCAGGCTGGCGCGGCGACGCCACGTTTGCGCCGGTGGCGCTGAGGGTGACGGCCGCCGCAAAGCCCGCAGCCCCACGGGCTGTGGGGCCACGCGAGCTGCTGCCAAAGAGCTTTCCAACGAGGCACGGCTTTCCCTCCTGGCTCTTCGGGCGTGGCAGCTGTCGCCAGAGCAGCGGCCCTACCGGAAAATGCTTCGCAGGCTGGCGCGGCGGCGCCACGTGGGCGCCGGTGGCACCGAGGGTGATGGCCGCCGCAAAGCCCGCAGCTCCACAGGCTGTGGGGCCACGCGAGCGGCTGCCAAAGAGCTTTCCAACGAGGCACGGCTTTCCCTCCTGGCTCTTCGGGCGTGGGAGCTGTCGCCAGAGACGCGGCCCTACCGGAAAATGCTTCGCAGGCTGGCGCGGCGGCGCCACGTGGGCGCCGGTGGCGCCGAGGCTGACGGCCGCCGCAAAGCCCGCAGCCCCACGGGCTGTGGGGCCACGCGAGCGGCTGCCAAAGAGCTTCCCAACGAGGCACGGCTTTCCCTCCTGCCTCTTTGGGCGTGGCAGCTGTCGCCAGAGCAGCGGCCCTACCGGAAAATGCTTCGCAGGCTGGCGCGGCGGCGCCACGTGGGCACAGGTGGCGCCGAGGCTGACAGCCGCCGCAAAGCCTGCAGCCCCACGGGCTGTGGGGCCACGCGAGCGGTTGCCAAAGAGTTTTCCAACGAGGCACGGCTTTCCCTCCTGGCTCTTCGGGCGTGGGAGCTGTCGCCAGAGCCGCGGCACTACCGCAAAATGCTTCGCAGGCTGGCGCGGCGGCGCTACGTGGGCGCCGGTGGCGCCGAGGCTGACGGCCGCCGCAAAGCCCGCAGCCCCACGGGATGTGGGGCCACGCGAGCGGCTGCCAAAGAGCTTCCCAACGAGGCACGGCTTTCCCTCCTGGCTCTTCGGGCGTGGGAGCTGTCGCCAGAGCAGCGGCCCTACCCGAAAATGCTTCGCAGGCTGGCGCGGCGGCGCCACGTGGGTGCCGGTGGCGCCGAGGCTGATGGCCGCCGCAAAGCCCGCAGCCCCACGGGCTGTGGGGCCACGCGAGCGGCTGCCAAAGATCTTTCCAACGAGGCACGGCTTTCCCTCCTGCCTCTTCGGGCGTGGGAGCTGTCGCCAGAGCAGCGGCCCTACCGGAAAATGCTTCGCAGGCTGGCGCAGCGGCGCCACGTGGGCGCCGGTGGCGCCAAGGGTGACGGCCGCCGCAAAGCCCGCAGCCCCACGGGCTGTGGGGCCACGCGAGCGGCTGCCAAAGAGCTTTCCAAAGAGGCACGGCTTTCCCTCCTGGCTCTTCGGGCGTGGCAGCTGTCGCCAGAGCCACGGCCCTACCGGAAAATGCTTCGCAGGCTGGCGCGGCGGCGCCACGTGGGCGCCAGTGGCGTCGAGGCTGACGGCCGCCGCAAAGTCCGCAGCCCCACGGGCTGTGGGGCCACGCGAGCGGCTGCCAAAGAGCTTTCCAACGAGGCACGGCTTTCCCTCCTGGCTCTTCGGGCGTGGGAGCTGTCGCCAGAGCCGCAGCACTACCGCAAAATGCTTCGCAGGCTGGCGCGGCGGCGCCACGTGGGCAACGGTGGCGCCGAGGTTGACGTCCGCCGCAAAGCCCGCAGCCCCACGGGCTGTGGGGCCACGCGAGCGGCTGCCAAAGAGCTTCCCAACGAGGCACGGCTTTCCCTCCTGGATCTTCAGGCGTGGGAGCTGTCGCCAGAGCAGCGGCCCTACCGGAAAATGCTTCGCAGGCTGGCGCGGCGGCGCCACGTGGGCGCCGGTGGTGCCGAGGGTGATGGCCGCCGCAAAGCCCGCAGCCCCACGGGCTGTGGGGCCACGCGAGCTGCTGCCAAAGAGCTTTCCAACGAGGCACGGCTTTCCCTCCTGGCTCTTCGGGCGTGGGAGCTGTCGCCAGAGCAGCGGCCCTACCGGAAAATGCTTCGCAGGCTGGCGCGGCGGCGCCACGTGGGCGCCGGTGACGCCGAGGGTGATGGCCGCCGCAAAGCCCGCAGCCCCACGGGCTGTGGGGCCACGCGAGCGGCTGCCAAAGAGCTTTCCAACGAGGCACGGCTTTCCCTCATGGCTCTTCGGGCGTGGGAGCTGTCGCCAGAGCCGCGGCCCTACCGGAAATTGCTTCGCAGGCTGGCGCGGTGACGCCACGTTTGCGCCGGTGGCGCTGAGGGTGACGGCCGCCGCAAAGCCCGCAGCCCCACGGGCTGTGGGGCCACGCGAGCTGCTGCCAAAGAGCTTTCCAACGAGGCACGGCTTTCCCTCCTGGCTCTTCGGGCGTGGCAGCTGTCGCCAGAGCAGCGGCCCTACCGGAAAATGCTTCGCAGGCTGGCGCGGCGGCGCCACGTGGGCGCCGGTGGCGCCGAGGGTGATGGCCGCCGCAAAGCCCGCAGCCCCACAGGCTGTGGGGCCACGCGAGCGGCTGCCAAAGAGCTTTCCAACGAGGCACGGCTTTCCCTCCTGGCTCTTCGGGCGTGGCAGCTGTCGCCAGAGACGCGGCCCTACCGGAAAATGCTTCGCAGGCTGGCGCGGCGGCGCCACGTGGGCGCCGGTGGCGCCTAGGCTGACGGCCGCCGCAAAGCCCGCAGCCCCACGGGCTGTGGGGCCACGCGATCGGCTGCCAAAGAGCTTTCCAACGAGGCACGGCTTTCCCTCCTGGCTCTTCGGGCGTGGCAGCTGTCGCCAGAGCAGCGGCCCTACTGGAAAATGCTTCGCAGGCTGGCGCGGCGGCGCCACGTGGGCGCCGGTGGCGCCGAGGCTGACGGCCGCCACAAAGCCCGCAGCCCCACGGGCTGTGGGGCCACGCGAGCGGCTGCCAAAGAGCTTTCCAACGAGGCACGTCTTTCCCTCATGGCTCTTTGGGCGTGGGAGTTGTCGCCAGAGCCGCGGCCCTACCGGAAAATGCTTCGCAGGCTGGCGCGGCGGAGCCACGTGGGCGCCGGTGGCGCCGAGGCTGACGGCCTCCACAAAGCCCGCAGCCCCACCGGCTGTGGGGCCACGCGAGTGGCTGCCAAAGAGCTTTCCAACGAGGCACGGCTTTCCCTCCTGGCTCTTCGGGCGTGGGAGCTGTCGCCAGAGCCGCGGCCCTACCGGAAAATGCTTCGCAGGCTGGCGCGGCGGCGCCACGTGGGCGCCGGTGGCGCCGAGGCTGACGGCCGCCGCAAAGCCAGCAGCCCCACGGGCTGTGGGGCTACGCGAGCGGCTGCCAAAGAGCTTTCCAACGAGGCACGGCTTTCCCTCCTGGCTCTTCGGGCGTGGGAGCTGTCGCCACAGCCGCGGCCCTACCCGAAAATGCTTTGCAGGCTGGCGCGGCGGTGCCACCTGGGCGCCGGTGGCGCCGAGGCTGACGGCCTCCACAAAGCCCAAAGCCCCACGGGCTGTGGGGCCACGCGAGCGGCTGCCAAAGAGCTTTCCAACGAGGCACGGCTTTCCCTCCTGCCTCTTCGGGCGTGGGAGCTGTCCACAGAGCCGCGGCCCTACCGGAAAATGCTTCGCAGGCTGGCGCGGCGATGCCACGTGGGCGCCGGTGGCGTCGAGGCTGACGGCCGCCGCAAAGCCCGCAGCCCCACGGGCTGTGGGGCCACGCGAGCGGCTGCCAAAGAGCTTTCCAACGAGGCACGGCTTTCCCTCCTGGCTCTTCGGGCGTGGGAGCTGTCGCCAGAGACGCGGCCCTACCGGAAAATGCTTCGCAGGCTGGCGCGGCGGCGCCACGTGGGCGCCGGTGGCGCCGAGGCTGACGGCCGCCACAAAGCCCGCAGCCCCACGGGCTGTGCGGCCACGCGAGCGGCTGCCAAAGAGCTTTCCAACGAGGCACGGCTTTCCCTCCTGGCTCTTTGGGCGTGGGAGTTGTCGCCAGAGCCGCGGCCCTACCGGAAAATGCTTCGCAGGATGGCGCGGCGGAGCCACGTGGGCGCCGGTGGCGCCGAGGCTGACGGCCTCCACAAAGCCCAAAGCCCCACGGGCTGTGGGGCCACGCGAGCGGCTGCCAAAGAGCTTTCCAACGAGGCACGGCTTTCCCTCCTGGCTCTTTGGGCGTGGGAGTTGTCGCCAGAGCCGCGGCCCTACCGCAAAATGCTTCGCAGGCTGGCGCGGCGGCGCCACCTGGGCGCCGGTGGCGCCGAGGCTGACGGCCGCCGCAAAGCCCGCGGCCCCACGGGCTGTGGGGCCACGCGAGCGGCTGCCAAAGAGCTTTCCAACGAGGCACGGCTTTCCCTCCTGGCTCTTCGGGCGTGGGAGCTGTCGCCAGAGCCGCGGCCCTACCGGATAATGCTTAACAGGCTTGAGCGGCGGCGCCACCTGGGCGCCGGTGGCGCCGAGGCTGACGGCCTCCACAAAGCCCGCAGCCCCACGGGCTGTGGGGCCACGCGAGCGGCTGCCAAAGAGCTTTCCAACGAGGCACGGCTTTCCCTCCTGCCTCTTCGGGCGTGGGAGCTGTCCACAGAGCCGCGGCCCTACCGGAAAATGCTTCGCAGGCTGGCGCAGCGGCGCCACGTGGGCGCCGGTGGCGCCGAGGCTGACGGCCGCCGCAAAGCCCGCAGCCCTACGGGCTGTGGGGCCACGCGAGCGGCTGCCAAAGAGCTTTCCAAAGAGGCACGGCTTTCCCTCCTGGCTCTTCGGGCGTGGCAGCTGTCGCCAGAGCCACGGCCCTACCGGAAAATGCTTCGCAGGCTGGCGCGGCGGCGCCACGTGGGCGCCGGTGGCGTCGAGGCTGATGGCCGCCGCAAAGTCCGCAGCCCCACGGGCTGTGGGGCCACGCGAGCGGCTGCCAAAGAGCTTTCCAACGAGGCACGGCTTTCACTCCTGGCTCTTCGGGCGTGGGAGCTGTCGCCAGAGCAGCAGCCCTACTGGAAAATGCTTCGCAGGCTGGCGCGGCGGCGGTACGTGGGCGCCGGTGGCGCCGAGGCTGACGGCCGCCGCAAAGCCCGCAGCCCCACGGGCTGTGGGGCCACGCGAGCGGCTGCCAAAGAGCTTTCCAAAGAGGCACGGCTTTCCCTCCTGGCTCTTCGGGCGTGGGAGCTGTCGCCAGAGCCGCGGCCCTACCGGAAATTGCTTCGCAGGCTGGCGCGGCGACGCCACGTTTGCGCCGGTGGCGCTGAGGGTGACGGCCGCCGCAAAGCCCGCAGCCCCACGGGCTGTGGGGCCACGCGAGCTGCTGCCAAAGAGCTTTCCAACGAGGCACGGCTTTCCCTCCTGGCTCTTCGGGCGTGGGAGCTGTCGCCAGAGCAGCGGCCCTACCCGAAAATGCTTCGCAGGCTGGCGCGGCGGCGCCACGTGGGCGCCGGTGGCGCCGAGGCTGACGGCCTCCACAAAGCCCGCAGCCCCACGGGCTGTGGGGCCACGCGAGCTGCTGCCAAAGAGCTTTCCAACGAGGCACGGCTTTCCCTCCTGGCTCTTCGGGCGTGGCAGCTGTCGCCAGAGCCACGGCCCTACCGCAAAATGCTTCGCAGGCTGGCGCGGCGGCGGTACGTGGGCGCCGGTGGCGCCGAGGCTGACGGCCGCCGCAAAGCCCGCAGCCCCACGGGCTGTGGGGCCACGCGAGCGGCTGCCAAAGAGCTTTCCAACGAGGCACGGCTTTCCCTCCTGGCTCTTCGGGCGTGGGAGCTGTCACCAGAGCCGCGGCCCTACCGGAAATTGCTTCGCAGGCTGGCGCGGCGGCGGTACGTGGGCGCCGGTGGCGCCGAGGCTGACGGCCGCCGCAAAGCCCAAAGCCCCACGGGCTGTGGGGCCACGCGAGCGGCTGCCAAAGAGCTTTCCAACGAGGCACGGCTTTCCCTCCTGGCTCTTCGGGCGTGGGAGCTGTCGCCAGAGCAGCGGCCCTACCGGAAAATGCTTCGCAGGCTGGCGCGGCGACGCCACGTTTGCGCCGGTGGCGCTGAGGCTGACGGCCGCCGCAAAGCCCGCAGCCCCACGGGCTGTGGGGCCACGCGAGCTGCTGCCAAAGAGCTTTCCAACGAGGCACGGCTTTCCCTCCTGGCTCTTCGGGCGTGGGAGCTGTCGCCAGAGCAGCGGCCCTACCCGAAAATGCTTCGCAGGCTGGCGCGGCGGCGCCACGTGGGCGCTGGTGGCGCCGAGGCTGACGGCCTCCACAAAGCCCGCAGCCCCACGGGCTGTGCGGCCACGCGAGCGGCTGCCAAAGAGCTTTCCAACGAGGCACGGCTTTCCCTCATGGCTCTTTGGGCGTGGGAGTTGTCGCCAGAGCCGCGGCCCTACCGGAAAATGCTTCGCAGGATGGCGCGGCGGAGCCACGTGGGCGCCGGTGGCGCCGAGGCTGACGGCCTCCACAAAGCCCGCAGCCCCACCGGCTGTGGGGCCACGCGAGTGGCTGCCAAAGAGCTTTCCAACGAGGCACGGCTTTCCCTCCTGGCTCTTCGGGTGTGGGAGCTGTCGCCAGAGCCGCGGCCCTACCGGAAAATGCTTCGCAGGCTGGCGCGGCGGCGCCACGTGGGCGCCGGTGGCGCCGAGGCTGACGGCCGCCGCAAAGCCAGCAGCCCCACGGGCTGTGGGGCTACGCGAGCGGCTGCCAAAGAGCTTTCCAACGAGGCACGGCTTTCCCTCCTGGCTCTTCGGGCGTGGGAGCTGTCGCCACAGCCGCGGCCCTACCGCAAAATGCTTTGCAGGCTGGCGCGGCGGTGCCACCTGGGCACCGGTGGCGCCGAGGCTGACGGCCTCCACAAAGCCCGCAGCCCCACGGGCTGTGGGGCCACGCGAGCGGCTGCCAAAGAGCTTTCCAACGAGGCACGGCTTTCCCCCATGGCTCTTTGGGCGTGGGAGTTGTCGCCAGAGCCGCGGCCCTACCGGAAAATGCTTCGCAGGCTGGCGCGGCGGCGCCACCTGGGCGCCGGTGGCACCGAGGCTGACGGCCGCCGCAAAGCCCGCAGCCCCACGGGCTGTGGGGCCACACGAGCGGCTGCCAAAGAGCTTTCCAACGAGGCACGGCTTTCCCTCCTGGCTCTTCGGGCGTGGCAGCTGTCGCCAGAGCTGCGGCCCTACCGGATAATGCTTAACAGGCTTGAGCGGCGGCGCCACGTGGGCGCCGGTGGCGCCGAGTTTGACGGCCGCAGCAAAGCCCGCAGCCCCACGGGCTGTGGGGCCACGCGATCGGCTGCCAAAGAGCTTTCCAAAGAGGCACGGCTTTCCCTCCTGGCTCTTCGGGCGTGGGAGCTGTCGCCAGAGCCGCAGCACTACCGCAAAATGCTTTGCAGGCTGGCGCGGCGGCGGTACGTGGGCGCCGGTGGCGCCGAGGCTGACGGCCGCCGCAAAGCCCGCAGCCCCACGGGCTGTGGGGCCACGCGAGCGGCTGCCAAAGAGCTTTCCAACGAGGCACGGCTTTCCCTCCTGGCTCTTCGGGCGTGGGAGCTGTCGCCACAGCCGCGGCCCTTCCGGAAATTGCTTCGCAGGCTGGCGCGGCGACGCCACGTTTGCGCCGGTGGCGCTGAGGGTGACGGCCGCCGCAAAGCCCGCAGCCCCACGGGCTGTGGGGCCACGCGAGCTGCTGCCAAAGAGCTTTCCAACGAGGCACGGCTTTCCCTCCTGGCTCTTCGGGCGTGGGAGCTGTCGCCAGAGCAGCGGCCCTACCGGAAAATGCTTCGCAGGCTGGCGCGGCGGCGCCACGTGGGCGCCGGTGGCGCCGAGGGTGATGGCCGCCGCAAAGCCCGCAGCCCCACGGGCTGTGGGGCCACGCGAGCGGCTGCCAAAGAGCTTTCCAACGAGGCACGGCTTTCCCTCCTGGCTCTTCGGGCGTGGGAGCTGTCGCCAGAGACGCGGCCCTACCGGAAAATGCTTCGCAGGCTGGCGCGGCGCCGCCACGTGGGCGCCGGTGGCGCCGAGGCTGACGGCCGCCGCAAAGCCCGCAGCCCCACGGGCTGTGGGGCCACGCGAGCGGCTGCCAAAGAGCTTTCCAACGAGGCACGGCTTTCCCTCCTGGCTCTTCGGGCGTGGGAGCTGTCGGCAGAGCAGCGGCCCTACCGGAAAATGCTTCGCAGGCTGGCGCGGCGGCGCCACGTGGGCGCCGGTGGCGCCGAGGCTGACGGCCGCCGCAAAGCCCGCAGCCCCACGGGCTGTGGGGCCACGCGAGCGGCTGCCAAAGAGCTTTCCAACGAGGCACGGCTTTCCCCCATGGCTCTTTGGGCGTGGGAGTTGTCGCCAGAGCCGCGGCCCTACCGGAAAATGCTTCGCAGGCTGGCGCGGCGGCGCCACGTGGGCGCCGGTGGCGCCGAGGCTGACGGCCGCCGCAAAGCCAGCAGCCCCACGGGCTGTGGGGCTACGCGAGCGGCTGCCAAAGAGCTTTCCAACGAGGCACGGCTTTCCCTCCTGGCTCTTCGGACGTGGGAGCTGTCGCCACAGCCGCGGCCCTACCCGAAAATGCTTTGCAGGCTGGCGCGGCGGTGCCACCTGTGCGCCGGTGGCGCCGAGGCTGACGGCCTCCACAAAGCCCAAAGCCCCACGGGCTGTGGGGCCACGCGAGCGGCTGCCAAAGAGCTTTCCAACGAGGCACGGCTTTCCCTCCTGGCTCTTTGGGCGTGGGAGTTGTCGCCAGAGCCGCGGCCCTACCGCAAAATGCTTCGCAGGCTGGCGCGGCGGCGCCACCTGGGCGCCGGTGGCGCCAAGGCTGACGGCCGCCGCAAAGCCCGCGGCCCCACGGGCTGTGGGGCCACGCGAGCGGCTGCCAAAGAGCTTTCCAACGAGGCACGGCTTTCCCTCCTGGCTCTTCGGGCGTGGGAGCTGTCGCCAGAGCCGCGGCCCTACCGGATAATGCTTAACAGGCTTGAGCGGCGGCGCCACCTGGGCGCCGGTGGCGCCGAGGCTGACGGCCTCCACAAAGCCCGCAGCCCCACGGGCTGTGGGGCCACGCGAGCGGCTGCCAAAGAGCTTTCCAACGAGGCACGGCTTTCCCTCCTGCCTCTTCGGGCGTGGGAGCTGTCCACAGAGCCGCGGCCCTACCGGAAAATGCTTCGCAGGCTGGCGCAGCGGCGCCACGTGGGCGCCGGTGGCGCCAAGGGTGATGGCCGCCGCAAAGCCCGCAGCCCTACGGGCTGTGGGGCCACGCGAGCGGCTGCCAAAGAGCTTTCCAAAGAGGCACGGCTTTCCCTCCTGGCTCTTCGGGCGTGGCAGCTGTCGCCAGAGCCACGGCCCTACCGGAAAATGCTTCGCAGGCTGGCGCGGCGGCGCCACGTGGGCGCCGGTGGCGTCGAGGCTGATGGCCGCCGCAAAGTCCGCAGCCCCACGGGCTGTGGGGCCACGCGAGGGGCTGCCAAAGAGCTTTCCAACGAGGCACGGCTTTCACTCCTGGCTCTTCGGGCGTGGGAGCTGTCGCCAGAGCAGCAGCCCTACCGGAAAATGCTTCGCAGGCTGGCGCGGCGGCGGTACGTGGGCGCCGGTGGCGCCGAGGCTGACGGCCGCCGCAAAGCCCGCAGCCCCACGGGCTGTGGGGCCACGCGAGCGGCTGCCAAAGAGCTTTCCAACGAGGCACGGCTTTCCCTCCTGGCTCTTCGGGCGTGGGAGCTGTCGCCAGAGCCGCGGCCCTACCGGAAATTGCTTCGCAGGCTGGCGCGGCGACGCCACGTTTGCGCCGGTGGCGCTGAGGGTGACGGCCGCCGCAAAGCCCGCAGCCCCACGGGCTGTGGGGCCACGCGAGCGGCTGCCAAAGAGCTTTCCAACGAGGCACGGCTTTCCCTCCTGGCTCTTCGGGCGTGGGAGCTGTCGCCAGAGATGCGGCCCTATCGGAAAATGCTTCGCAGGCTGGCGCGGCGGCGCCACGTGGGCGCCGGTGGCGCCGAGGGTGATGGCCGCCGCAAAGCCCGCAGCCCCACGGGCTGTGGGGCCACGCGAGCGGCTGCCAAAGAGCTTTCCAACGAGGCACGGCTTTCCCTCCTGGCTCTTCGGGCGTGGGAGCTGTCGCCAGAGACACGGCCCTACCGGAAAATGCTTCGCAGGCTGGCGCGGCGGCGCCACGTGGGCGCCGGTGGCGCCGAGGCTGACGGCCGCCGCAAAGCCCGCAGCCCCACGGGCTGTGGGGCCACGCGAGCGGCTGCCAAAGAGCTTTCCAACGAGGCACGGCTTTCCCTCCTGGCTCTTCGGGCGTGGGAGCTGTCGGCAGAGCAGCGGCCCTACCGCAAAATGCTTTGCAGGCTGGCGCGGCGGCGCCACGTGGGCGCCGGTGGCGCCGAGGCTGACGGCCGCCACAAAGCCCGCAGCCCCACGGGCTGTGCGGCCACGCGAGCGGCTGCCAAAGAGCTTTCCAACGAGGCACGTCTTTCCCTCATGGCTCTTTGGGCGTGGGAGTTGTCGCCAGAGCCGCGGCCCTACCGGAAAATGCTTCGCAGGATGGCGCGGCGGAGCCACGTGGGCGCCGGTGGCGCCGAGGCTGACGGCCTCCACAAAGCCCGCAGCCCCACCGGCTGTGGGGCCACGCGAGTGGCTGCCAAAGAGCTTTCCAACGAGGCACGGCTTTCCCTCCTGGCTCTTCGGGCGTGGGAGCTGTCGCCACAGCCGCGGCCCTACCGGATAATGCTTTGCAGGCTGGCGCGGCGGTGCCACCTGGGCGCCGGTGGCGCCGAGGCTGACGGCCTCCACAAAGCCCGCAGCCCCACGGGCTGTGGGGCCACGCGAGCGGCTGCCAAAGAGCTTTCCAACGAGGCACGGCTTTCCCCCATGGCTCTTTGGGCGTGGGAGTTGTCGCCAGAGCCGCGGCCCTACCGCAAAATGCTTCGCAGGCTGGCGCGGCGGCGCCACCTGGGCGCCGGTGGCGCCGAGGCTGACGGCCGCCGCAAAGCCCGCAGCCCCACGGGCTGTGGGGCCACGCAAGCGCCTGCCAAAGAGCTTTCCAACGAGGCATGGCTTTCCCTCCTGGCTCTTCGGGCGTGGGAGCTGTCGCCAGAGCTGCGGCCCTACCGGATAATGCTTAACAGGCTTGAGCGGCGGCGCCACGTGGGCGCCGGTGGCGCCGAGTTTGACGGCCGCAGCAAAGCCCGCAGCCCCACAGGCTGTGGGGCCACGCGATCGGCTGCCAAAGTGCTTTCCAAAGAGGCACGGCTTTCCCTCCTGGCTCTTCGGGCGTGGCAGCTGTCGCCAGAGCCACGGCCCTACCGGAAAATGCTTCGCAGGCTGGCGCGGCGGCGCCACGTGGGCGCCGGTGGCGTCGAGGCTGACGGACGCCGCAAAGTCCGCAGCCCCACGGGCTGTGGGGCCACGCGAGCGGCTGCCAAAGAGCTTTCCAACGAGGCACGGCTTTCCCTCCTGGCTCTTCGGGCGTGGGAGCTGTCGCCAGAGCCACGGCCCTACCGGAAAATGCTTCGCAGGCTGGCGCGGCGGCGCCACGTGGGCGCCGGTGGCGCCGAGGCTGACGGCCGCCGCAAAGCCCGCAGCCCCACGGGCTGTGGGGCCACGCGAGCGGCTGCCAAAGAGCTTCCCAACGAGGCACGGCTTTCCCTCCTGGATCTTCAGGCGTGGGAGCTGTCGCCAGAGCAGCGGCCCTACCGGAAAATGCTTCGCAGGCTGGCGCGGCGGCGCCACGTGGGCGCCGGTGGTGCCGAGGCTGATGGCCGCCGCAAAGCCCGCAGCCCCACGGGCTGTGGGGCCACGCGAGCTGCTGCCAAAGAGCTTTCCAACGAGGCACGGCTTTCCCTCCTGGCTCTTCGGGTGTGGGAGCTGTCGCCAGAGCAGCGGCCCTACCGGAAAATGCTTCGCAGGCTGGCGCGGCGGCGCCACGTGGGCGCCGGTGGCGCCGAGGGTGATGGCCGCCGCAAAGCCCGCAGCCCCACGGGCTGTGGGGCCACGCGAGCTGCTGCCAAAGAGCTTTCCAACGAGGCACGGCTTTCCCTCCTGGCTCTTCGGGCGTGGGAGCTGTCGGCAGAGCAGCGGCCCTACCGGAAAATGCTTCGCAGGCTGGCGCGGCGGCGCCACGTGGGCGCCGGTGGCGCCGAGGCTGACAGCCGCCGCAAAGCCCGCAGCCCCACGGGCTGTGGGGCCACGCGAGCGGCTGCCAAAGAGCTTTCCAACGAGGCACGGCTTTCCCCCATGGCTCTTTGGGCGTGGGAGTTGTCGCCAGAGCCGCGGCCCTACCGGAAAATGCTTCGCAGGCTGGCGCGGCGGCGCCACGTGGGCGCCGGTGGCGCCGAGGCTGACGGCCGCCGCAAAGCCAGCAGCCCCACGGGCTGTGGGGCCACGCGAGCGGCTGCCAAAGAGCTTTCCAACGAGGCACGGCTTTCCCTCCTGGCTCTTCGGGCGTGGGAGCTGTCGCCACAGCCGCGGCCCTACCCGAAAATGCTTTGCAGGCTGGCGCGGCGGTGCCACCTGTGCGCCGGTGGCGCCGAGGCTGACGGCCTCCACAAAGCCCAAAGCCCCACGGGCTGTGGGGCCACGCGAGCGGCTGCCAAAGAGCTTTCCAAAGAGGCACGGCTTTCCCTCCTGGCTCTTTGGGCGTGGGAGTTGTCGCCAGAGCCGCGGCCCTACCGCAAAATGCTTCGCAGGCTGGCGCGGCGGCGCCACCTGGGCGCCGGTGGCGCCGAGGCTGACGGCCGCCGCAAAGCCAGCAGCCCCACGGGCTGTGGGGCCACGCGAGCGGCTGCCAAAGAGCTTTCCAACGAGGCACGGCTTTCCCTCCTGGCTCTTCGGGCGTGGGAGCTGTCGCCAGAGCCGCGGCCCTACCGGATAATGCTTAACAGGCTTGAGCGGCGGCGCCACCTGGGCGCCGGTGGCGCCGAGGCTGACGGCCTCCACAAAGCCCGCAGCCCCACGGGCTGTGGGGCCACGCGAGCGGCTGCCAAAGAGCTTTCCAACGAGGCACGGCTTTCCCTCCTGCCTCTTCGGGCGTGGGAGCTGTCCACAGAGCCGCGGCCCTACCGGAAAATGCTTCGCAGGCTGGCGCAGCGGCGCCACGTGGGCGCCGGTGGCGCCAAGGGTGATGGCCGCCGCAAAGCCCGCAGCCCTACGGGCTGTGGGGCCACGCGAGCGGCTGCCAAAGAGCTTTCCAACGAGGCACGGCTTTCCCTCCTGGCTCTTCGGGCGTGGCAGCTGTCGCCAGAGCCACGGCCCTACCGGAAAATGCTTCGCAGGCTGGCGCGGCGGCGCCACGTGGGCGCCGGTGGCGTCGAGGCTGATGGCCGCCGCAAAGTCCGCAGCCCCACGGGCTGTGGGGCCACGCGAGCGGCTGCCAAAGAGCTTTCCAACGAGGCACGGCTTTCACTCCTGGCTCTTCGGGCGTGGGAGCTGTCGCCAGAGCAGCAGCCCTACCGGAAAATGCTTCACAGGCTGGCGCGGCGGCGGTACGTGGGCGCCGGTGGCGCCGAGGCTGACGGCCGCCGCAAAGCCCGCAGCCCCACGGGCTGTGGGGCCACGCGAGCGGCTGCCAAAGAGCTTTCCAACGAGGCATGGCTTTCCCTCCTGGCTCTTCGGGCGTGGGAGCTGTCGCCACAGCCGCGGCCCTACCGGATAATGCTTAACAGGCTTGAGCGGCGGCGCCACCTGGGCGCCGGTGGCGCCGAGGCTGACGGCCTCCACAAAGCCCGCAGCCCCACGGGCTGTGGGGCCACGCGAGCGGCTGCCAAAGAGCTTTCCAACGAGGCACGGCTTTCCCTCCTGCCTCTTCGGGCGTGGGAGCTGTCCACAGAGCCGCGGCCCTACCGGAAAATGCTTCGCAGGCTGGCGCAGCGGCGCCACGTGGGCGCCGGTGGCGCCAAGGGTGATGGCCGCCGCAAAGCCCGCAGCCCTACGGGCTGTGGGGCCACGCGAGCGGCTGCCAAAGAGCTTTCCAAAGAGGCACGGCTTTCCCTCCTGGCTCTTCGGGCGTGGGAGCTGTCGCCAGAGCCGCGGCCCTACCGGAAATTGCTTCGCAGGCTGGCGCGGCGACGCCACGTTTGCGCCGGTGGCGCTGAGGGTGATGGCCGCCGCAAAGCCCGCAGCCCCACGGGCTGTGGGGCCACGCGAGCGGCTGCCAAAGAGCTTTCCAACGAGGCACGGCTTTCCCTCCTGGCTCTTCGGGCGTGGCAGCTGTCGCCAGAGACGCGGCCCTACCGGAAAATGCTTCGCAGGCTGGCGCGGCGGCGCCACGTGGGCGCCGGTGGCGCCGAGGGTGATGGCCGCCGCAAAGCCCGCAGCCCCACGGGCTGTGGGGCCACGCGAGCGGCTGCCAAAGAGCTTTCCAACGAGGCACGGCTTTCCCTCCTGGCTCTTCGGGCGTGGGAGCTGTCGCCAGAGACGCGGCCCTACCGGAAAATGCTTCGCAGGCTGGCGCGGCGGCGCCACGTGGGCGCCGGTGGCGCCGAGGCTGACGGCCGCCGCAAAGCCCGCAGCCCCACGGGCTGTGGGGCCACGCGAGCGGCTGCCAAAGAGCTTTCCAACGAGGCACGGCTTTCCCTCCTGGCTCTTCGGGCGTGGGAGCTGTCGCCACAGCCGCGGCCCTACCCGAAAATGCTTTGCAGGCTGGCGCGGCGGTGCCACCTGTGCGCCGGTGGCGCCGAGGCTGACGGCCTCCACAAAGCCCAAAGCCCCACGGGCTGTGGGGCCACGCGAGCGGCTGCCAAAGAGCTTTCCAACGAGGCACGGCTTTCCCTCCTGGCTCTTTGGGCGTGGGAGTTGTCGCCAGAGCCGCGGCCCTACCGCAAAATGCTTCGCAGGCTGGCGCGGCGGCGCCACCTGGGCGCCGGTGGCGCCAAGGCTGACGGCCGCCGCAAAGCCCGCGGCCCCACGGGCTGTGGGGCCACGCGAGCGGCTGCCAAAGAGCTTTCCAACGAGGCACGGCTTTCCCTCCTGGCTCTTCGGGCGTGGGAGCTGTCGCCAGAGCCGCGGCCCTACCGGATAATGCTTAACAGGCTTGAGCGGCGGCGCCACCTGGGCGCCGGTGGCGCCGAGGCTGACGGCCTCCACAAAGCCCGCAGCCCCACGGGCTGTGGGGCCACGCGAGCGGCTGCCAAAGAGCTTTCCAACGAGGCACGGCTTTCCCTCCTGCCTCTTCGGGCGTGGGAGCTGTCCACAGAGCCGCGGCCCTACCGCAAAATGCTTCGCAGGCTGGCGCAGCGGCGCCACGTGGGCGCCGGTGGCGCCAAGGGTGATGGCCGCCGCAAAGCCCGCAGCCCTACGGGCTGTGGGGCCACGCGAGCGGCTGCCAAAGAGCTTTCCAAAGAGACACGGCTTTCCCTCCTGGCTCTTCGGGCGTGGCAGCTGTCGCCAGAGCCACGGCCCTACCGGAAAATGCTTCGCAGGCTGGCGCGGCGGCGCCACGTGGGCGCCGGTGGCGTCGAGGCTGATGGCCGCCGCAAAGTCCGCAGCCCCACGGGCTTTGGGGCCACGCGAGGGGCTGCCAAAGAGCTTTCCAACGAGGCACGGCTTTCACTCCTGGCTCTTCGGGCGTGGGAGCTGTCGCCAGAGCAGCAGCCCTACCGGAAAATGCTTCACAGGCTGGCGCGGCGGCGGTACGTGGGCGCCGGTGGCGCCGAGGCTGACGGCCGCCGCAAAGCCCGCAGCCCCACGGGCTGTGGGGCCACGCGAGCGGCTGCCAAAGAGCTTTCCAACGAGGCACGGCTTTCCCTCCTGGCTCTTCGGGCGTGGGAGCTGTCGCCACAGCCGCGGCCCTACCGGATAATGCTTAACAGGCTTGAGCGGCGGCGCCACCTGGGCGCCGGTGGCGCCGAGGCTGACGGCCTCCACAAAGCCCGCAGCCCCACGGGCTGTGGGGCCACGCGAGCGGCTGCCAAAGAGCTTTCCAACGAGGCACGGCTTTCCCTCCTGCCTCTTCGGGCGTGGGAGCTGTCCACAGAGCCGCGGCCCTACCGGAAAATGCTTCGCAGGCTGGCGCAGCGGCGCCACGTGGGCGCCGGTGGCGCCAAGGGTGATGGCCGCCGCAAAGCCCGCAGCCCTACGGGCTGTGGGGCCACGCGAGCGGCTGCCAAAGAGCTTTCCAAAGAGGCACGGCTTTCCCTCCTGGCTCTTCGGGCGTGGCAGCTGTCGCCAGAGCCACGGCCCTACCGGAAAATGCTTCGCAGGCTGGCGCGGCGGCGCCACGTGGGCGCCGGTGGCGTCGAGGCTGATGGCCGCCGCAAAGTCCGCAGCCCCACGGGCTGTGGGGCCACGCGAGCGGCTGCCAAAGAGCTTTCCAACGAGGCACGGCTTTCACTCCTGGCTCTTCGGGCGTGGGAGCTGTCGCCAGAGCAGCAGCCCTACCGGAAAATGCTTCGCAGGCTGGCGCGGCGGCGGTACGTGGGCGCCGGTGGCGCCGAGGCTGACGGCCGCCGCAAAGCCCGCAGCCCCACGGGCTGTGGGGCCACGCGAGCGGCTGCCAAAGAGCTTTCCAACGAGGCACGGCTTTCCCTCCTGGCTCTTCGGGCGTGGGAGCTGTCGCCAGAGCCGCGGCCCTACCGGAAATTGCTTCGCAGGCTGGCGCGGCGACGCCACGTTTGCGCCGGTGGCGCTGAGGGTGACGGCCGCTGCAAAGCCCGCAGCCCCACGGGCTGTGGGGCCACGCGAGCGGCTGCCAAAGAGCTTTCCAACGAGGCACGGCTTTCCCTCCTGGCTCTTCGGGCGTGGGAGCTGTCGCCAGAGACGCGGCCCTACCGGAAAATGCTTCGCAGGCTGGCGCGGCGGCGCCACGTGGGCGCCGGTGGCGCCGAGGGTGATGGCCGCCGCAAAGCCCGCAGCCCCACGGGCTGTGGGGCCACGCGAGCGGCTGCCAAAGAGCTTTCCAACGAGGCACGGCTTTCCCTCCTGGCTCTTCGGGCGTGGGAGCTGTCGCCAGAGACGCGGCCCTCCCGGAAAATGCTTCGCAGGCTGGCGCGGCGGCGCCACGTGGGCGCCGGTGGCGCCGAGGCTGACGGCCGCCGCAAAGCCCGCAGCCCCACGGGCTGTGGGGCCACGCGAGCGGCTGCCAAAGAGCTTTCCAACGAGGCACGGCTTTCCCTCCTGGCTCTTCGGGCGTGGGAGCTGTCGGCAGAGCAGCGGCCCTACCGCAAAATGCTTTGCAGGCTGGCGCGGCGGCGCCACGTGGGCGCCGGTGGCGCCGAGGCTGACGGCCGCCACAAAGCCCGCAGCCCCACGGGCTGTGCGGCCACGCGAGCGGCTGCCAAAGAGCTTTCCAACGAGGCACGTCTTTCCCTCATGGCTCTTTGGGCGTGGGAGTTGTCGCCAGAGCCGCGGCCCTACCGGAAAATGCTTCGCACGATGGCGCGGCGGAGCCACGTGGGCGCCGGTGGCGCCGAGGCTGACGGCCTCCACAAAGCCCGCAGCCCCACCGGCTGTGGGGCCACGCGAGTGGCTGCCAAAGAGCTTTCCAACGAGGCACGGCTTTCCCTCCTGGCTCTTCGGGCGTGGGAGCTGTCGCCACAGCCGCGGCCCTACCGGATAATGCTTTGCAGGCTGGCGCGGCGGTGCCACGTGGGCGCCGGTGGCGCCGAGGCTGACGGCCTCCACAAAGCCCGCAGCCCCACGGGATGTGGGGCCACGCGAGCGGCTGCCAAAGAGCTTTCCAACGAGGCACGGCTTTCCCCCATGGCTCTTTGGGCGTGGGAGTTGTCGCCAGAGCCGCGGCCCTACCGCAAAATGCTTCGCAGGCTGGCGCGGCGGCGCCACCTGGGCGCCGGTGGCGCCGAGGCTGACGGCCGCCGCAAAGCCCGCAGCCCCACGGGCTGTGGGGCCACGCGAGCGCCTGCCAAAGAGCTTTCCAACGAGGCATGGCTTTCCCTCCTGGCTCTTCGGGCGTGGGAGCTGTCGCCAGAGCTGCGGCCCTACCGGATAATGCTTAACAGGCTTGAGCGGCGGCGCCACGTGGGCGCCGGTGGCGCCGAGTTTGACGGCCGCAGCAAAGCCCGCAGCCCCACAGGCTGTGGGGCCACGCGATCGGCTGCCAAAGTGCTTTCCAAAGAGGCACGGCTTTCCCTCCTGACTCTTCGGGCGTGGCAGCTGTCGCCAGAGCCACGGCCCTACCGGAAAATGCTTCGCAGGCTGGCGCAGCGGCGCCACGTGGGCACCGGTGGCGCCGAGGCTGATGGCCGCCGCAAAGCCCGCAGCCCCACGGGCTGTGGGGCCACGCGAGTGGCTGCCAAAGAGCTTTCCAAAGAGGCACGGCTTTCCCTCCTGGCTCTTCGGGCGTGGCAGCTGTCGCCAGAGCCACGGCCCTACCGGAAAATGCTCCGCAGGCTGGCGCGGCGGCGCCACGTGGGCGCCGGTGGCGTCGAGGCTGACGGACGCCGCAAAGTCCGCAGCCCCACGGGCTGTGGGGCCACGTGAGCGGCTGTCAAAGAGCTTTCCAACGAGGCACGGCTTTCCCTCCTGGCTCTTCGGGCGTGGGAGCTGTCGCCAGAGCCACGGCCCTACCGGAAAATGCTTCGCAGGCTGGGGCGGCGGCGCCACGTGGGCGCCGGTGGCGCCGAGGCTGACGGCCGCCGCAAAGCCCGCAGCCCCACGGGCTGTGGGGCCACGCGAGCGGCTGCCAAAGAGCTTCCCAACGAGGCACGGCTTTCCCTCCTGGATCTTCAGGCGTGGGAGCTGTCGCCAGAGCAGCGGCCCTACCGGAAAATGCTTCGCAGGCTGGCGCGGCGGCGCCACGTGGGCGCCGGTGGTGCCGAGGCTGATGGCCGCCGCAAAGCCCGCAGCCCCACGGGCTGTGGGGCCACGCGAGCTGCTGCCAAAGAGCTTTCCAACGAGGCACGGCTTTCCCTCCTGGCTCTTCGGGTGTGGGAGCTGTCGCCAGAGCAGCGGCCCTACCGGAAAATGCTTCGCAGGCTGGCGCGGCGGCGCCACGTGGGCGCCGGTGGCGCCGAGGGTGATGGCCGCCGCAAAGCCCGCAGCCCCACGGGCTGTGGGGCCACGCGAGCTGCTGCCAAAGAGCTTTCCAACGAGGCACGGCTTTCCCTCCTGGCTCTTCGGGCGTGGCAGCTGTCGCCAGAGCCACGGCCCTACCGGAAAATGCTTCGCAGGCTGGCGCGGCGGCGCCACGTGGGCGCCGGTGGCGTCGAGGCTGACGGCCGCTGCAAAGCCCGCAGCCCCACGGGCTGTGGGGCCACGCGAGCGGCTGCCAAAGAGCTTTCCAATGAGGCACGTCTTTCCCTCCTGGCTCTTCGGGCGTGGGAGCTGTCGCCAGAGCCACGGCCCTACCGGAAATTGCTTCGCAGGTTGGCGCGGCGGCGCCACGTGGGCGCCGGTGGCGCCGAGGCTGACGGCCGCCGCAAAGCCCAAAGCCCCACGGGCTGTGGGGCCACGCGAGCGGCTGCCAAAGAGCTTCCCAACGAGGCACGGCTTTCCCTCCTGGATCTTCAGGCGTGGGAGCTGTCGCCAGAGCAGCGGCCCTACGGGAAAATGCTTCGCAGGCTGGCGCGGCGGCGCCACGTGGGCGCCTGTGGTGCCGAGGGTGATGGCCGCCGCAAAGTCCGCAGCCGCACGGGCTGTGGGGCCACGCGAGCTGCTGCCAAAGAGCTTTCCAACGAGGCACGGCTTTCCCTCCTGGCTCTTCGGGCGTGGGAGCTGTCGTCACTGCAGCGGCCCTACCGGAAAATGCTTCACAGGCTGGCGCGGCGGCGCCACGTGGGCGCCGGTGGCGTCGAGGGTGATGGCCGCCGCAAAGCCCGCAGCCCCACGGGCTGTGGGGCCACGCGAGCGGCTGCCAAAGAGCTTTCCAACGAGGCACGGCTTTCCCTCCTGGCTCTTCGGGCGTGGCAGCTGTCGCCAGAGCCACGGCCCTACCGCAAAATGCTTCGCAGGCTGGCGCGGCGGCGCCACGTGGGCGCCGGTGGCGCCGAGGCTGACGGCCGCCGCAAAGCCCGCAGCCCCACGGGCTGTGGGGCCACGCGAGCGGCTGCCAAAGAGCTTTCCAACGAGGCACGGCTTTCCCTCCTGGCTCTTCGGGCGTGGGAGCTGTCGCCAGAGCCGCGGCCCTACCGGAAAATGCTTCGCAGGCTGGCGCGTCGGCGACACGTGGGCACCGGTGGCGCTGAGGCCGACGGCCGCCGCAAAGCCCGCAGCCCCACGGGCTGTGGGGCCACGCGAGCGGCTGCCAAAGAGCTTTCCAACGAGGCACGGCTTTCCCTCCTGGCTCTTCGGGCGTGGGAGCTGTCACCAGAGCCGCGGCCCTACCGGAAAATGCTTCGCAGGCTGGCGCGGCTGCGCCACCTGGGCGCCGGTGGCGCCGAGGCTGACGGCCGCCGCAAAGCCCGCAGCCCCACCGGCTGTGGGGCCACGCGAGCGGCTGCCATAGAGCTTTCCAATGAGGCACGGCTTTCCCTCCTGGCTCTTCGGGCGTGGCAGCTGTCGCCAGAGACGCGGCCCTACCGGAAAATGCTTCGCAGGCTGGCGCGGCGGCGCCACGTGGGCGCCAGTGGCGCCGAGGCTGACGGCCGCCGCAAAGCCCACAGCCCCACGGGCTGTGGGGCTCCGCGAGCGGCTGCCAAAGAGCTTTCCAACGAGACACGGCTTTCCCTCCTGCCTCTTCGGGCGTCGGAGCTGTCGCCAGAGCAGCGGCCCTACCGGAAAATGCTTCGCAGGCTGGCACGGTGGCGCTACGTGGGCGCCGGTGGTGCCGACGCTGACGGCCGCCGCAAAGCCCGCAGCCCCACAGGCTGTGGGGCCACGCGAGCGGCTGCCAAAGAGCTTTCCAATGAGGCACGGCTTTCCCTCCTGGCTCTTCGGGCGTGGGAGCTGTCGCCAGAGCCGCGGCCCTACCGGAAAATGCTTCGCAGGCTGGCGCGGCTGCGCCACGTGGGCGCCGGTGGCGCCGAGGCTGACGGCCGCCGCAAAGCCCGCAGCCCCACGGGCTGTGGGGCCACGCGAGCGGCTGCCAAAGAGCTTTCCAACGAGGCACGGCTTTCCCTCCTGGCTCTTCGGGCGTGGGAGCTGTCCACACAGCCGCGGCCCTATCCGAAAATGCTTGGCAGGCTGGCGCGGCGGCGCCACGTGGGCGCCGGTGGCACCGAGGCTGACGGCTTCCACAAAGCCCGCAGCCCCACAGGCTGTGGGGCCACGCGAGCGGCTGCCAAAGAGCTTTCCAACGAGGCACGGCTTTCCCTCCTGGCTCTTCGGGCGTGGGAGCTGTCGCCACAGCAGCGTCCCTACCGGAAAATGCTTCAAAGGCTGGCGCGGCGGCGCCACGTGGGCGCCTGTGGTGCCGAGGGTGATGGCCGCCGCAAAGCCCGCAGCCGCACGGGCTGTGGGGCCACGCGAGCTGCTGCCAAAGAGCTTTCCAACGAGGCACGGCTTTCCCTCCTGGCTCTTCGGGCGTGGGAGCTGTCGCCACAGCAGCGTCCCTACCGGAAAATGCTTCACAGGCTGGCGCGGCGGCGCCACGTGGGCGCCGGTGGCGTCGAGGGTGACGGCCGCCGCAAAGCCCGCAGCCCCACGGGCTGTGGGGCCACGCGAGCGGCTGCCAAAGAGCTTTCCAACGAGGCACGGCTTTCCCTCCTGGCTCTTCGGGCGTGGCAGCTGTCGCCAGAGCCACGGCCCTACCGCAAAATGCTTCGCAGGCTGGCGCGGCGGCGCCACGTGGGCGCCGGTGGCGCCGAGGCTGACGGCCGCCGCAAAGCCCGCAGCCCCACGGGCTGTGGGGCCACGCGAGCGGCTGCCAAAGAGCTTTCCAACGAGGCACGGCTTTCCCTCCTGGCTCTTCGGGCGTGGGAGCTGTCGCCAGAGACGCGGCCCTACCGGAAAATGCTTCGCAGGCTGGCGCGGCGGCGACACGTGGGCACCGGTGGCGCTGAGGCCGACGGCCGCCGCAAAGCCCGCAGCCCCACGGGCTGTGGGGCCACGCGAGCGGCTGCCAAAGAGCTTTCCAACGAGGCACGGCTTTCCCTCCTGGCTCTTCGGGCGTGGGAGCTGTCGCCAGAGCCGCGGCCCTACCGGAAAATGCTTCGCAGGCTGGCGCGGCTGCGCCACCTGGGCGCCGGTGGCGCCGAGGCTGACGGCCGCCGCAAAGCCCGCAGCCCCACCGGCTGTGGGGCCACGCGAGCGGCTGCCATAGAGCTTTCCAATGAGGCACGGCTTTCCCTCCTGGCTCTTCGGGCGTGGGAGCTGTCGGCAGAGCAGCGGCCCTACCGCAAAATGCTTTGCAGGCTGGCGCGGCGGCGCCACGTGGGCGCCAGTGGCGCCGAGGCTGACGGCCGCCGCAAAGCCCACAGCCCCACGGGCTGTGGGGCTCCGCGAGCGGCTGCCAAAGAGCTTTCCAACGAGGCACGGCTTTCCCTCCTGCCTCTTCGGGCGTCGGAGCTGTCGCCAGAGCAGCGGCCCTACCGGAAAATGCTTCGCAGGCTGGCACGGTGGCGCTACGTGGGCGCCGGTGGTGCCGACGCTGACGGCCGCCGCAAAGCCCGCAGCCCCACAGGCTGTGGGGCCACGCGAGCGACTGCCAAAGAGCTTTCCAATGAGGCACGGCTTTCCCTCCTGGCTCTTCGGGCGTGGGAGCTGTCGCCAGAGCCGCGGCCCTACCGGAAAATGCTTCGCAGGCTGGCGCGGCTGCGCCACGTGGGCGCCGGTGGCGCCGAGGCTGACGGCCGCCGCAAAGCCCGCAGCCCCACGGGCTGTGGGGCCACGCGAGCGGCTGCCAAAGAGCTTTCCAACGAGGCACGGCTTTCCCTCCTGGCTCTTCGGGCGTGGGAGCTGTCCACACAGCCGCGGCCCTACCGGAAAATGCTTGGCAGGCTGGCGCGGCGGCGCCACGTGGGCGCCGGTGGCACCGAGGCTGACGGCCTCCACAAAGCCCGCAGCCCCACAGGCTGTGGGGCCACGCGAGCGGCTGCCAAAGAGCTTTCCAACGAGGCACGGCTTTCCCTCCTGGCTCTTCGGGCGTGGGAGCTGTCGCCAGAGCCGCGGCCCTACCGGAAAATGTTTCGCGGGCTGGCGCGGCGGCGCTACGTGGGCGCCAGTGGTGCCGAGGCTGATGGCCGCCGCAAAGCCCGCAGCCCCCCGGGCTGTGGGGCCACGCGAGCGGCTGCCAAAGAGCTTTCCAACGAGGCACGGCTTTCCCTCCTGGCTCTTCGGGCGTGGGAGCTGTCGCCAGAGCCGCGGCCCTACCGGAAAATGCTTCGCGGGCTGGCGCGGCGGCGCTACGTGGGCGCCGGTGGTGCCGAGGCTGATGGCCGCCGCAAAGCCCGCAGCCCCACGGGCTGTGGGGCCACGCAAGCGGCTGCCAAAGAGCTTTCCAACGAGGCACGGCTTTCCCTCCTGGCTCTTCGGGCGTGGGAGCTGTCGCCAGAGCCGCGGCCCTACCGGAAAATGCTTCGCGGGCTGGCGCGGCGGCACTACGTGGGCGCCGGTGGCGCCGAGGCTGACGGCCGCCGCAAAGCCCACAGTCCCACGGGCTGTGGGGCCACGCAAGCGGCTGCCAAAGAGCTTTCCAACGAGGCACGGCTTTCCCTCCTGGCTCTTCGGGCGTGGCAGCTGTCGCCAGAGCCGCGGCCCTACCGGAAAATGCTTCGCAGGCTGGCGCGGCGGCGCCACGTGGGCGCCGGTGGCGCCGAGGCTGATGGCCGCCGCAAAGCCCGCAGCCCCACAGGCTGTGGGGCCACGCGAGCGGCTGCCAAAGAGCTTTCCAACGAGGCACGGCTTTCCCTCCTGCCTCTTCGGGCGTGGGAGCTGTCGCCAGAGCCTCGGCCCTACCGGAAAATGTTTCGCAGGCTGGCACGGCAGCGCTACGTGGGCGCCGGTGGCGCCGAGGCTGATGGCCGCCGCAAAGCCCGCAGCCCCACGGGCTGTGGGGCCACGCAAGCGGCTGCCAAAGAGCTTTCCAACGAGGCACGGCTTTCCCTCCTGGCTCTTCGGGCGTGGGAGCTGTCGCCAGAGGCGCGGCCCTACCGGAAAATGCTTCGCAGGCTGGCGCGGCGGCGCCACGTGGGCGCCGGTGGCGCCGAGGGTGATGGCCGACGCAAAGCCTGCAGCCCCACAGGCTGTGGGGCCACGCGAGCGGCTGCCAAAGAGCTTTCCAACGAGGCACGGCTTTCCCTCCTGGCTCTTCGGGCGTGGGAGCTGTCGCCAGAGCCGCGGCCCTACCGCAAAATGCTTCGCAGGCTGGCGCGGCGGCGCCACTTGGGCGCCGGTGGCGTCGAGGCTGACGGCCGCCGCAAAGCCCGCAGCCCCACGGGCTGTGGGGCCACGCGAGCGGCTGCCAAAGAGCTTTCCAATGAGGCACGGCTTTCCCTCCTGGCTCTTTGGGCGTGGGAGCTGTCGCCAGAGAAGCAGCCCTACCGGAAAATGCTTCGCAGGCTGGCACGGTGGCGCTACGTGGGCGCCGGTGGCGCCGAGGCTGACGGCCGCCGCAAAGCCCGCAGCCCCACGGGATGTGGGGCCACGCGAGCGGCTGCCAAAGAGCTTTCCAACGAGGCACGGCTTTCCCTCCTGGCTCTTCGGGCATGGGAGCTGTCGCCAGAGCCGCGGCCCGACCGGAAAATGCTTCGCAGGCTGCTGAGGCGGCGCCACGTGGGCGCCGGTGGCGTCGAGGATGACGGCCGCCGCAAAGCCCGCAGACCCACGTGCCCGTGGGGCCACGCGAGCGGCTGCCAAAGAGCTTTCCAACGAGGAACGGCTTCCCCTCCTGGCTCTTCGGGCGTGGGAGCTGTCGCCAGAGCCGCGGCCCTACCGGAAAATGCTTCGCAGGCTGGCGCGGCGGCGCCACGTGGGCGCCGGTGGCACCGAGGCTGACGGACGCCACAAAGCCCGCAGCCCCACAGGCTGTGGGGCCACGCGAGCGGCTGCCAAAGAGCTTTCCAACGAGGCACGGCTTTCCCGGCGTGGGAGCTGTCGCCAGAGCCGCGGCCCTACCGGAAAATGCTTCGCAGGCTGGCGCGGTGGCGCCACCTGGGCGCCAGTGGCGCCGAGGCTGACGGCCGCCGCAAAGCCCGCAGCCCCACGTGCTGTGGGGCCACGCGAGCGGCTGCCAAAGAGCTTTCCAACGAGGCACGGCTTTCCCTCCTGGCTCTTCGGGCGTGGGAGCTGTCGGCAGAGCAGCGGCCCTACCGGAAAATGCTTCGCAGGCTGCCGCGGCGGCGCCACGTGGGCGCCGGTGGCGCCGAGGCTGACGGCCTCCACAAAGCCCGCAGCCCCACGAGCTGTGGGGCCACGCGAGCGGCTGCCAAAGAGCTTTCCAACGAGGCACGGCTTTCCCTCCTGGCTCTTCGGGCGTGGCAGCTGTCGCCAGAGCCGCGGCCCTACCAGAAAATGCTTCGCAGGCTGGCGCGGCGGCGCCACGTGGGCGCCAGTGGCGCCGAGGCTGACGGCCGCCACAAAGCCCGCAGCCCCACGGGCTGTGGGGCCACGCGGGCGGCTGCCAAAGAGCTTTCCAACGAGGCACGGCTTTCCCTCCTGGCTCTTCGGGCATGGGAGCTGTCGCCAGAGCCGCGGCCCTACCGGAAAATGCTTCGCAGGCTGGCGCAGCGGCACCACGTGGGCGCCAGTGGCGCCGAGGCTGACGGCTGCCACAAAGTCCGCAGCCCCACGTGCTGTGGGGCCACGCGACCAGCTGCCAAAGAGCTTTCCAACGAGGCACGGCTTTCCCTCCTGGCTCTTTGGGCGTGGGAGCTGTCGCCAGAGCCGCGGCCCTACCGGATATTGCTTCGCAGGCTGGCACGGCGGCGCCACGTTTGCGCCGGTGGCGCCAAGGCTGACGGCCGCCGCAAAGCCCGCAGCCCCACGGGCTGTGGGGCCACGCGAGCGGCTGCCAAAGAGCTTTCCAACGAGGCACGGCTTTCCCTCCTGCCTCTTCGGGCGTGGGAGCTGTCGCCAGAGCCGCGGCCCTACCCGAAAATGCTTCGCAGGCTGGCGCGGCGGTGCCACCTGGGCGCCGGTGGCGCCGAGGCTGACGGCCGCCGCAAAGCCCGCAGCCCCACGGGCTGTGGGGCCACGCGAGCGGCTGCCAAAGAGCTTTCCAACGAGGCACGGCTTTCCCTCCTGGCTCTTTGGGCGTGGGAGCAATCTCCCTATCTCCCGATATATGGAAATTTTGGAGCATTTTCCTGCTGCCTTCAGCCTCAAAACCACCCTTTCCCTTGGCGCCGCGCCAGCCTCCAAAATTTCCATATATCCGGACATCGAGAGATTGCTCCCACGCCCAAACGCGAGGAGGGAATACTGTGCCTTGTTCTAAAGCTCTATGGAACCCACTTCGTTTGACTCCTTAGCCAGCGCTGGCCTGCAGCCGTGCCCAGGCACCCCCTCCCCAGCTAGAGACCCTCAGCACAGCAGGCCCATCCCCACCTGCAGCCCTCTTAAGCCCTTGGCCCAGACCATGGTCACCTCACGGGTCCCACCTGGGCGTCCTCAGCCCCAGCTGGGGCCCATTGGGAAGAGGGGCCATTGCCAAAGCCCCACAGCACATCACCCCCTCCCCTGAGCCTCTCGCAGACAGAAAAGAGAAACAGGGACCCCGACAGAAGCACACGTTGAAAGAAAACTTCGAAAAACAACAGGGCACAAGAAACATAAGCAAAAAAATAACAGGGAGATGTAGAAAAAAAACATGAAAAAAGTGACAGGGTGCAGGACAGAGAGGGAAGAATGGGGAATCACAGACAGGGAAATGGTTAGTAGGAGACGGAGACCCAAAATTTCGAAAGGCGCAGGATGCAAGAATCATACCCAAGACTTGAAAGACAGGTACGCAGGACTGCACAGAAAGAGAGGAAGACGATGATGAAAAACGACGGGGTACAAGAAACATGGGAAAGAAATTAAAATTTATTTTGGGGAGACAGATAGAGGGAAAGGCAGCAAGAAGAACTGAAAACTGACGGGGATCAAGAAACATCAGAATCAGAAAGAAAGAGATGGAAAGCAAGAAATTAAGTCTCGAAAGAGACCGGGTACAAGAAACCCAGTCAAGCGTGAAAAGACGAGGCCAGGGAGCGCAGCAGAAGTCATCTGTGGTGGGTTGACCTCGGCTGGCCCCTGGGGACCCACCCAGCCACTCCGTCGCTGCCCTTCCTCGACGAGACACGGGGAGAAATTAATTTTCTGCGCCGACAGCGGGGCCTCCACGGGTTGCAGGGGACTCTCTGCTCCGCTCCCGGCCGGCGTTGCCGACCGCGGCCTTGTTTGACCAGCAGCAGGTCCCTCTCTCAGCTGGCTGTGCCCAGCGTGGGGGGAGCTCCTGGTGTCTTCTCACACAACCCACCCCCGCAAAGACCTCATCACGTAAACCCGAGACAACGGCCGTCTGCTGCGGGGCAGAGAAGCTGGGGCGGCAGGGGACGGGCAAAGGGAGCCACAGGGGAAAGAAGACAGCCATGGGCTACAGCCCAGACAGGAGAACGCGAGAGGGGGAGAACCACGGAGACAAAAGTTGGCTGTGGGACAGATCTTTCCATACGATAACATCGTTTCTCTAATATAGCAGACGCAGGTACAGCTCTGCTCATCCCAAAAAAAACCCTTAATTAAAGAGCTGCCCACGCCACCTGCTGATGGCTACTCGATGGGAATTGACTCCACCACCTTGGCCTCAACGGCCTCGTTAGAACGTATTAACCGCGAACTCTTTTGCTGTTCCTCCTCCCCCTGACTCTACGCGACCGGGCAGAGCAGCTCCGAGCCCCAACACGCGCAAGCACAGACCCAACGCCACACACCACACGGCGAACAACGCCCCTCGGCGAGGAGAGAAGACTCTCGGCGAGGAGGACGACACCCCAACGTAAGCGACCGTCAGGCAAGAAGACCTGCGGGACCACGACGGCGACGTGAGAAAGGCTCGAGGGAAGCCCCAGGAAATGAGCACAACGCCACGGCCCGGGACAACGAGCGACTCTCAAACGGAGAAGACGAACGCGCAGGACGCCCGGCTCCCAGACCCAAGAACTCAAGGACGCAGGGAAGAAGTCGCAGTCACTGAAAATGGATGGCTAGAGAAGAGAGCTGCTCCCACAGCCAGGAGCAAGGCTGCAAACCAGGACCGTCCAGAAACTTCCGAGACGCCGGACCCAGCCACGCTTTAAGCTTACGACGCAAGAAAAGCAGCCCCCGACTGGGGCGATGCCGATGAGGACGGGCCTTCGAGGCTCTAGGGATGGTGCCTCAAGCACAGACCGCGCTCCTCAAGCGTAGGGAGAACATCGAGACCCACGGAAGGTCTAAGCCACAGAAAACACGCCGCGCACACTGCACAACGGACACAGGCCGGAACCGCCCTGCCCGGCTCGCGCTAGCGTCGTGCTGACGACCATCCCGCTCCCGTTGCCTACCCAAAGGGGACGGCGTCCAGCCCTCTGCCCGTCTCCAAAACGCCTCCCTGCGACTCCCAAACTTCTCCCCTCCTCCCAAGCCCTCCCCGGCTCCGGCCGCTCAACTTGGCTTCCGGAGGGCCGGAGGCCTTAAATCCCTTGTCGTCAAAAAAAAAAACCCAGCGCCTCGACCCTCCGGGACATTCCCTTGGTCACCGGGTTCCTCTTCGTTGTCCGCCATTGAGGAAAAGAAAACGGCGCCAGCGAGAAGTTGCGGAGAGGCCAGCGCCGACCTCTCCCGCGGCTTCCCCTTCCTCCGAAGCACGACAGGACGCTGCTCGCCGCGGCCGTCCTCGCCGGAGACACCGGGACACAAAACGACCGTCGCCCGCGCGAGAAGTCACCGGCCCCAAGCGCCTCCTCGCCGCTGCCTCGGCTTAGCCCCTCTCCACGCACGTCCTGCGCCCGAAGGGGAAAAAAAAAAAAGCCAACCAAAAGGCGTGGGCTGAGATACCGCCCGAAAACCTCAGCCTGCCCGCGGCCATTCCCGTCTCCTGCTCCTTTACCCCGGCCTCGCACCCGCCTGCCCCCCATGGTTTCGGGCTGCCGCTTTGAGGCTCACAGACGCCCCGGAAAACAGACCCAAAGGACACTTGAACCTTCACCCACCGTACAACGTGGGAGAAAGAATCGCTGCTGCAGGCCACCAGCCATCGCTCGCCTTGCCCGAGTCGCGTCCGGTGCCAAGATCCCGCTTTACTCGCCACTTCGCGCCTCCAAAATTAAAAAAAAAACCACAAAAACAAGAACACCCCACCGCCAAGCCGTCACACGGTGTCGCGTAGCCAGCGGTGGCATCGTCTCTCCCAGCACCACGCACCCACCCGCCTCCTCACGGGGCCCCGCTTGCCGCGTCCGTCACCCTTTGGTGGCCAGAGCAGACGGGACCCTGCCGACACCCAAACCCAGGGGCAAAACCGACGCGGCGGAGGCCGGTGAACCCGCCGACCCCTCTCCCGGCCGACCCCCGGCGCCGAAACTGGAGAAAAACCCCTTCCCTCCTCCGCAGCCGTCGGGGAAGGGCCCCCCGCTCCCTCATGGCGGCGCCCGTCGGTCAACCAACGGGAAAGGCGCCGCGCGTGCGCAGTGTGGCTGTACGGCACAGGGGGGCGCCATGAGCCGTACGGCTGTACGGAAAAGAGGCCACTCATGCGCAGTACGGCAGTAAGGCACTGGGGGGCGCCATGAGCCGTACGGCTGCACGGAAAAGAGGCCGCGCGTGCGCAGTACGGCTGTACGGCACTGGGAGCCGCCATGAGCCGTACGGAAAAGGCGCCGCGCATGCGCAGTGCGGCTGTACGGCACAGGGGGGCGCCATGATCCGTACGGCTGTACGGAAAAGACGCCGCGCATGCGCAGTAGGGCTGTACGGAAAAGAGTCCGCGCATGCGCAGTGCGGCTGTACGGCACAGGGGGCGCCATGATCCGTACGGCTGTACGGAAAAGAGGCCGCGCATGCGCAGTACGGCTGTACGAAAAAAGAGGCCGCGCATGCGCAGTACGGCTGTACGGAAATGGCGCCGCGCATGCGCAGTACGGCTGTACGGCAGAGGTAGGCGCCATGAGCCGTACGGCTGTACGGAAAAGAGTCCGCGCATGCGCAGTAGGGCTGTACGAAAAAGAGGCCGCGCATGCGCAGTGCGGCTGTACGGCACAGGGGGGCGCCATGAGCCGTACAGCTGTACGGGAAAGAGTCCGCGCATGCGCAGTACGCCTGTACGGCACAGGGGGGCGCCATGAGCCGTACGGCTGCACAGAAAAGAGGCCGCGCATGCGCAGTACGGCTGTACGGGAAAGAGGCCGCGCATGCGCAGTACAGCTGTACGGCACAGGGGGGCGCCATGAGCCGTAGGGAAAAGGCGCCGCGCATGCGCAGTACGGCTGTACGGCACTGGGGGGCGCCATGAGCCGTACGACTGTACGGAAAAGAGTCCGCGCATGCGCAGTACGGCTGTACGGCACAGGGGGGCGCCATGAGCCGTACGGAGAAGACGTCGCGCATGCGCAGTGCGGCTGTACGGCACAGGGGGGCGCCATGAGCCGTACGGAAAAGAGGACGCACATGCGCAGTACGGCTGTCCGGTAAATTCCCCTCACTTTCCCCCCAATTTGCCTACTTTTCCCCTCAACTCGCCCGCTCTACCCCACGAAATGGCGCCCAGCCCCTTAAGATGGCGGCGCACACACCCCCCCCCCCCCCTCCCCGCACGCGCCCGACGCACTGCGCACGCGCCTGACGCACCGCCCCGCTCCCCCGGAGGGGCGGGGCCGGGGAGCGGCGCGGAGGGGTTCGCGTAACGCGCCCCTGTCCGGAGGCGGAGGGATCCGCTCCGGCGCGCTGAGTCCCTTTAAAGAGGCGGAGGGCGCCGCGCCTGCGCAGTGCGGCCCGCGGCCGCCGCCGCCGCTTTATTCGGTTTTCTCGGGGCGGGGGATTAAAAGTCGGTTCTGGCGCCGGGAACGCGGTCTCCGTGCGCGCTCGGACGTGGCTCCGGCTCCGGCGGGGGTCGAAGGTTGCAGCTTGAGGCCGGGGGGGGGAGGGTGGGGGTCGATCCCTGAGGGGGGTCGGGGGGTCCTGGGGAGTCTCAAGGGGTCCCAGAGGCTCCTGGGGGGGGTCTCGGGGGGGTATTGGGGGTCCTGGGGGGTATCAGGGGGCTATTGGGGATCTCAGGGGGTCCCAGAGGCGTCTGGGGGGGGTATTGGGGGGTCCTGGGGGGCATCAGGGGGCTATTGGGGATCTTGGGGGGTCTCAGGGGAGATTTTGCGGGGCCCTGGGGTGCCCTAGGGGGGGTTGGGGGCTCTAGGGGGATCCTGGGGGGAGATTGGGGGGGTCCCAAGTGATTGGGGTGGGGGGGTGGCTGAGGGAGCATTAGGGGGTGCCAGGAGGTTTGGGGGTATTTTTTGGGGAGGGGGGGGGGTCTCGGGGGTTTGGGCGTCCCGGGATGGTTTTGGGGCATCCCAGGGGGTTTTGGGGGGGGTCCCTGGGGGGCTTCAGAGGGGCGTTGGATGGATTTTGGGGGGGGGGGGTCCCAGGGCGTTTTGGGGAGTTCTGGGGGGTTTTTGGAGGTTCCGGAGTGGCTTGGGGGGGGGGGGGGGGTAGAGGGGGGTCGATTTTGGAAGGTCCCGGGGTGGTTTTGGGGGATCCCAAGGGGATTTTCGGAGGGTCCTGGGTGGGGTTGGGGGGGGGAGGGGCATTGTGAGGGTTTTGGGGGTCCCTGGGGTGATTTGGGAGGGGGTCTTGGGGAATTCTGGAAGGTTCTGGGGTGGTTTTGAGCCGTTCCGGGGTTTTTGGGGATCCCTGTGGTGATTTTTGGGGGCTCCCGGGGGGGTTTTGGGGCATCCCAAGGGGATTTGGGGGGGTCCTGGATGGATCTTGGGGGGGGTGGTGGTTCTGGGGACTCTCGTCTGCATTCTGGGGGGTTCCTGGGGGATTTGGAGGGTCCTGGGGGATTTGGGGGGGGGGTCCCAGGGTGGTTTTGGGGCATCCCAAGAGATTTGGGGGGTCCTGGGTGGGGTTGGGGGGGATTCAGGGAGGCCTTGGGTAGATTTGGGGGGGTCCTGGGTGGATTTTTGGGGGTCCTGGGGTGGTTTTGGGGCATCCCAGGGTTTTTGGGGGCGGGAGGGGGGGGAGTTGGGGATGGATTTGGGGGGGGGTTCCAAGGGGGTTTGGGGGGGGACTTGGGGGGGGGGACGGGACCCTGGAGTGGTTTTGGCGCTTCCCGGGTGCGTTTTTTTGGGGGGTTCCCGTGGCCTTCCAAACCCAAAGCGGGGCGGGGTCTATGGGGCGGGGGCGCCCCCCCCCCAGGCTGCCCCGAGAGAGGGTGTGGCTGCGGCCCCGCTCGCCCTCCCCGGAGGCGGAGCTGGAGACGGAGGCAGTGCGGAAGCGGGAGAGGCGCGTCATGGCCGCCGCCGCCACTGCCGGGAAGCCACGCCCCCTCCCCGAAGCCCCGCCCTGCGCCAACGCAAGGAAACAGGCCCCGCCCCCTCCAAGCGGCTCCAATAGGGTTAATGGAAGGGAGGAGGCCACGCCCCCTTGCCGCAAGCCATGACCCCAAGCCCCCAGTGGGGTTAGTGCAGAGCTGCAGGACACGCCCCCTTTATTAGGCCACGCCCCCCCACGGGGTTAGTGCAGGGGAGGCATCCCCGAGGCCACGCCCCCTCCCCGAGGCCACGCCCCTCGTGCACCCCGTGACATCACACGTGACCTCACAAAGGGGCGGTGCCGTCACACGTTGGAGGGGGGGAGGGGGAGGGGGGAGGTGACGTGAGGCGGGGGGGAGGGTGTGGCCTCACGCATGACATCACCGCTGACGTCATCGCTGACGTCTCTCCCTACCTGGCCCCACGCTGCGCTTGCGGTCCAGGACGTGGGGGACTGGGGGGCGGGGTAATTAACCCCCCGGAGCAATTAATTACCACCCCGGGTCACTGATTACCCCCACACCCCCCCCCCCGCAGCCATTCATTACCCCCCCAGGGCCATTAATTAACCTGCAGGGGGGCTAATAATGCACCCCACCCCCTCGGGCAGATTTATACCCCAGGAAAAGCAGTTAATTACCCCCCCCGGAGCACTAATTAACCCAGGGGTCATTAATTGCTGTCCCCGGGGGTCTTCATTACCCCCCAGGGCAATTAATTGCCCCCCCCCTTGGGTGCTAATTTCTCCCCGGGGGGGGGGGGGTTAATTACCCCCGCGGGGGGGGGTTAATGAGCTCTCATGAATATTAATGAGCACTAATTGTACTCACTGTAGCCCATGCCCTGCACGAAGTACTTGAAGGCCTCTGTCAGCTTGGCCGGCTGGGGGGGGCGGGGGGGTCAAGACCACGCCCCTTTAGGCCACGCCCCCTTTAAGCCACACCCCAACCCCCCCATAGGGGGCCCCTCCCCTTTAAGCCCCGCTCCCTCCCCTTAGGCTACGCCCCCTCCCCCTCAAACCACACCCACACCCCCCTTATATGGGGGACGCCCTGAGGCCACGCCCCCTCCCCCCTTAGCCACGCCCCCCCAACCAACCCCTTCTATGGCTTTGGTGCCCCCTTACGCCACGCCCCCTCCCTTCCAAGCCCTGCCCCTACAGCCCCCCATAGAAGGCCGGTGCCAGGCCACGCCCCCCCTTAGGCCATGCCCCCTCAGTCTCCCAGACCACGCCCCCTCCCCCTTAAGCCACGCCCCCCCGTTGGCGCTGGTGACCTTTGACCCCTCACCTGGCTGAGCTGGGGCTGCCCCCCTCCGTCCGCCATCTGTGGGATGTCAAAGGTCACGGTGTAGGGGGTCAAAGGTCACCTTGAGGAAGGAGGTCTGGGTGGGGTCCAGCTTGGCATTGCACTCCACCTGGGGGGGGGGGGGACGGGCCGTGGCGGGGGTCACGTGACTCCACGAGGGTCACGGGACGGGCCATGTGACCCCGGCACGTGACCTCACGGGGGGGCGGGGTCAGGTGACGTCACTCACCACGGCCTCCTCGTGGGGGGAGCCGTCGCCCACCACCAGCAACATGGGGCAGCTTTGGTGGGGGGTGGAGGGGAGAGGGGGTCAAAGGTCACTGTGGGGGGTCGGAGGCCATCCCAGAGGCACGGGGTCAAAGGTCAGAGGGGCGAGGGGGGGTCGCTCACCGCAGGCTGCCGGCCCCGCTGCGCGCCAGGCCCAGGTCACCGCGGCTGCGCGGCCCCGGCAGGAGCAGGAGCAGGAGCAGGAGCAGGAGCAGGGAGCCGCCACCGCCACGGTGAGTGCCCCCAGTACACACCAGTACACACCGGTGCCCCCCCGGTGCCCTCCCAGTATAGCCCAGTGCCCTCCCAGTGCCTCCCAGTACAGCCCAGTCCCTCCTAGTGCCCCCCAGTACAGCCCAGTCCCTCCCAGTGCCCCACAGCCCCCTCCCAGTGCCTCCCAGTATAGCCCAGTGCCCCACAGCCCCCTCCCAGTGCCTCCCAGTATATCCCAGTGCCCTCCCAGTGCCCCACAGCCCCCCCCCAGTGCCTCCCAGTATAACCCAGTGCCCTCCCAGTGCCCCACAGCCCCCTCCCAGTGCCCCCCAGTACAGCCCAGTGCCTCCCAGTGCCCCACAGCCCCCCACCTGTTGTACATGCCCCACAGCAGGGGGGCGTTGGGGGTCGCCCCCAGCCGGGCCCGGCTGCTCTGCACGGCCGGGGGGGCGGCCGACAGCTCCTCCTGTGGGGCAGACCCACAAGTGAGCCGCAACTGACCCCCCGCCGCTCCCCCGGACCCACAACCGACCCGTAACCCACCCCGAGACCCATAACTGACCCACCCCAGGGCCACAGCTGACTCACCACCGACCCACAAGTGACCCCCCAGGACCCATAACTGATGCCCCCAGCCCCACAAGTTCCTCCCCCCGGCCCCACAAGTGCCCCCGGCCCCACCTGGGTGAAGAGATGGGCCAGGATCATGTCGGTGGTGGAGGACGTCAGGCCCGAGAGCTGTGGGGCAGCAAGTGGGGCGCCATGGGACCCACAGCGACCCATAAGGAGCCACGGGACCCATGGAACCTACAGGGACCCATGGGACCCACAGAGACCCATAGCGACCCATAAGACCCATAGAGACCCACGGGACCCATTGGGACCCATGGGACCCACAGAGACCCGTGGGACCCACAGGGACCCGGCGGGACCCATAGGTGCCCCATAGTCCCATGGACACCCGTAAGTGACCCACAGAACATCTAGAGGTGCCCCATAGCGCCGTGGAGACCCATAAGTGACCTGCGGCTGCTCCGTAGCCCCATGGAGACCCATAAGTGACCCATAGGTGCCCCATGGAGACCCATAGAAGACCTAAAGGTGCCCCATATGCCCACAGAGACCCACTAGAGCGCCCCACAGCCGCCCCATGGCCGCCCCACAGCCGCCCCACCTTGTGCGCGGCCCAGTCCATCCAGCCCTTGGCCTGGGGGTCGATGTTGACCAGCACCAGCCCCTCCACCGCCTCGGGGTGCAGCAGCTGTGGGGCAGGGCCGGGGGTCACCTCCTGCCCCACGGCGGTCCTCTCTGCCACATAGACACCTCCCCGGACCCATAGATTCCCCGCCGGCCCCACAGTGACCCCCAAGAACCCAACGCAGGAGCTCCTCAAACCTCCTCCGGACCCACAGCGATCCCACCCAAGGGCCCTCCTGCCCCACAGCGACCCCCCTGCCCCATAGCGACCTCCCCAGCCCCATAGATTCCCCCCCCAGAGCCCTCCAGACCCACGGCGACCCCCCCAGACCCCCAAATTCCCCCCCCGGAGACCCTTCAGGACCCCTCCAGAACCCCCCCAGATCCCTCCAGCCCCACAGCGACCCCCAAGTTCTCCCCCAAGGAACCCCCCCAAACCCCCTCCAGACCCACAATGACACTCCCCCCCCCCCCGACCCACATGTGTCCCCCCAGATGCCCCGCAACCCCCCCGCCAGACCCACAGATCCCCCCCAGGTGACCCATAGCCCCCCTGAGACCCACAGAACCCCACAGAACCCCCCCCAGATGCCCCATACACCCCCCCCAGAGACCCTCAGGACCCCCCCTCCAAGGACCCACAGATGTCCCCCCCCCAAGATGCCCCATAACCACCCCCGAGCCCCTCCATGTGCCCCCCCACCCCCCCAGCCCCACTCACCCCAAATTTCGCCAGGACGAAGGCGCCGGCCCCCACCCCCATCCCGATGATGCTGGCGATGCTGGGGGTGGGGGGTGGAGTGTCACGAGGTCAAGGTCATCCTGACCCCCCCCCCCCCGCTATGGGGCAGCCCCCCAACTCACTTGAGGTACTGGAGGATGCAGGGGATCATCTAGGCCAGTTGCTCCAGTGAGGGGTACTGGTACCTGGGGGGCAGGGGGGGGTCAACGGGTCAACGGGGGGGTGACAGGGGGTCAACGGGGTCAACTCGGGGGTTGGTGGGGTCAATGGGGCCAGCTTGGGGGTCAATGGGATCATGGGAGGTCAACTGTGGGTCAACGGGGCCAACTTGGGGGTCAATGGGATCATGGGAGGTCAACTGTGGGTCAATGGGGCCAACTTGGGGGTCAATGGGATCATGGGGGGTCAACTGTGGGTCAGCGGGGCCAACTTGGGGGTCACTGGGGTCAACCGGGAGGTCGGTGGGGCCAACTTGGGGGTCAATGAAGCCAACTGGGGGGCCAACAGGGTCAACTCGGGGGTCGGTGGGGTCAATGGGATCATGGGAGGTCAACTGTGGGTCAATGGGGCCAACTTGGGGGTCAGCGGGGCCAACTTGGGGGTCAATGAAGCCAACTGGGGGGCCAACAGGGTCAACTCAGGGGTCGGTGGGGTCAACGGGGCCAACTTGGGGGTCAATGGGATCATGGGAGGTCAACTGTGGGTCAGCGGGGCCAACTTGGGGGTCACTGGGGTTAACCGGGAGGTCGGTGGGGCCAACTTGGGGGTCAGTGAAGCCAACTGGGGGGCCAACAGGGTCAACTCGGGGGTCGGTGGGGTCAATGGGGCCAACTTGGGGGTCAATGGGATCATGGGAGGTCAACTGTGGGTCAGTGGGGCCAACTTGGGGGTCAATGGGATCATGGGAGGTCAACTGTGGGTCAGCGGGGCCAACTTGGGGGTCAGCGGGGCCAACGGGGAGGGGCAACGGAGACTCAAGGTGGTCAATCAAGGGTTCAAGCGGGATCAAGCGGGGCGGGATCAGCGGGGCTGGGGGAGGGGGGGGTTGGGGGGCGGGCGATGGGGGTCGCGGGGCGCCGTGGGTTGCACCCTGGGGGGTAGGGGGGGGCGCCCTCCTCCATGCCGGGGGGGTCGACGTGGACCACCAGGAAGTTCTTGACGATCTCCCCCATCTCCTCGTGGGCGAAGAGCGGGGTGAAGCACGACTCGTCTGGGGACAGCCCCACCCCACGGCTATGGGGCTGGACCCACGGCCGTGGGGCAGGGGGCACCCATGGGGCCAGGGAAGGGATGGAAGGGCCCCAGGTGCCCGGGGAGGGGGGACCCAGGGGACTGGGGAGGGGACCCAGGTGGCCGGGGGGACCCCCACCTATGGGGCTGGACCCGGATCTATGGGGCAGAGGGGACCCAGGTGTCCAGGGGCACACACATCTATGGGGCTGGGACCCCCACCTGTGGGTCTGTCCCCCCATCTCTGGGTCTGGGTCCCCCATCTATGGGTCTTGGACCCCCTGGTGTGGGTCTAGAACCCCTATCTCCAGGTCTGGGACCCCCAGGTGTGGGTCTGGAACACCCGTCTCTGGGTCTGGGCCCCCCATGTGTGGGTCCGTCCCCCCACCTCTGGGTCTGGGCCCCCCGTGTGTGAGCCAGGTCCCCCATCGATGGGTCTGGGCCCCCCATGTGTGGCTCTGGGACCCACCTCTATGGGTCTAGAACCCCCAGGTGTGGCCCTGGTCCCCCATCTCTGGGTCTGGGCCCCCCATGTGTGGGTCTGGCCCCCCATCTCTGGGCCTGGTCCCCCATCTATGGGTTTGGGACCCCCAGGTGTGGGTCTAGAAACCCCATCTCCAGGTCTGGGAACCCCATCTGTGGGTCTGGAACCCCCATCTCTGGGTCTGGGCCCCCCATGTGTGGGCCTGGTCCCCCATCTAGAAGAGCTTGCTCTCCCTGTCTTTGAGTACTGTTTTCACTGTCCCGGTTACCTCTTTGCTAACATTCTCTTCAGAGCCGCAGTGAAACCAGGAACCACGTGGAGAAAGCACCCACACTGAAAATGACTGGAAGGAACGTTGGGGCTTCTTCTCAGTGTCTCTGACATAGGGTTTCACTGTCCCGGGAAAGTCTCTGATAACACCGTGCAGAGCGCTGTGCCCAATATACAGAAACGTCTTGCAGTATCTCCTACAGGGAAAGTGCTTGTTCTCAGTGTCTCTGAGAATTGCTCTGATTATCCGTGTGACCTCTTTGCTAAGACTCTCCAGAGAGACGTCCTCAAAACCAACACACATCTTGACATATCTCCCACATTGATCGCAGTGTCTCCAGAAACGGCATTCAAGGAGCCAGGACCTTTTCTCCCTACACTGTCCATTGAGTTGTCCTCAAAACCAATATACATCCTGCTATATCTCCCACATGGAAAATGCCAGGAGGGAGAAGTGGGGATTATGTTTAGACTTTCTCGGAACTGCTTCAAATCAACTAGATATCTTTGTGCTGTAAATCTCCCAACAGCCAAACGCAAAAGCAGCAAACATCTCGCTGTATGTCCCACATCCAAAGTGCCAAGAGAGAGCTTGCTCTCCCTGTCTTTGAGTACTGTTTTCACTGTCCCGGTTACCTCTTTGCTAACATTCTCTTCAGAGCTGCAGTGAAACCAGGAACCATGTGGAGAAGGTGTGGAATAAATACTAAATTGGCTAAAAAATACAAAAGTACAGCATTGTTCACACATTAAGGAAAAGTATAAAATCAAGAGGCTTCTGAGATAGAAAATAGCCGCAGCTGGCATGAAGGACACAACATCTGTGGTTCCCTGATAAGCTACATGAGGTACGGGACGGGATGCAATTATTCCGTGGCTTTACCTTATGATGTATAGCGGATACAGGAATGGGATGATACCATGAAACAGATAAGCTGCCAATTAGCTGCCCGCTAGATGCTCAGAGCCAACATTTTGTCAAATTTTGATGAAATGCTGTCCTTTGTGCGAACTTTGCTCATTATAATGTCATTATAATACCAAAACACACCTCCATCCCGAAGGCTACCCGCCTCCAAGGTGCGACCACTCCTTCTTGAGTCTGCGCCCTGAATTTCTCGTAAACTATACCTTTAATTGTGAAGCGAGAGAAATTTACACCAATCATGATAAAAGTATGTATGACTAAAGTCACTCAAACTCCACCTTGAAGATAACAAATAGTATAAAAATAGCCCAAGAGAGGGGGGATACCCAGGGAAGACACCATCATAAAGAATTACATCACTGACTTCTGGGATCAGTCGACGGGCTGAGCCTCTCTTCCCCCCCATAGGGACGCCTTTGGGTAAGACTTAGATTATATCGAGTGCTTCCTCGGGAAACTTAGAAATTTCTCTAGAGACTCTCTTTTTCTACATTTAAAGCCAGGCTGTATCGTTTATAACTTTGTCGCGCGTTTTGTATATGTAACAATACTTTCATTTGCACGTGCTTTGCAGACAGTGTATTTATCACCGGCAATCCTAAGAACCTATATATCTGTTGTTTAAATAAACTGCACTTTTTTTTAAGTAGCTAGTCGTTTTGGTTTCTCACTGAACGTGACCAAAGACTCGAGAGTGGCCGTGCTAGTTCATGAGCACGACTAGACTGAAGGTGCAGTCCACTATTAGTGTAACCAAATCGTAATAGTTTAATACATATTAAACGCGATGGGACTGATAGTGCTGAATTGGGCATCACTCAGAATTTAAACCTAGCCGCACCTAGCCTCCCACCTCGGTGAGGAGTGTTAGAACGCAAGGGGGTTTATCTTCTGCTAAAACCGCTTTGCCCCTTTTCACGCAACAGAAGGCACCCACACTGAAAATGACAGGAAGGAACCTTGGGGCTTCTTCTCAGTGTCTCTGACATAGGGTTTCACTGTCCCGGGAAAGTCTCTGCTAACACCGTGCAGAGCGCTGTGCCCAATATACAGAAACGTCTTGCGGTATCTCCTACAGGGAAAGTGCCAGGAGGGAATTGTGGAGCTTGTTCTCAGTGTCTCTGAGAATTGCTCTGATTATCTGTGTGACCTCTTTGCTAAGACTCTCCAGAGAGCCGTCCTCAAAACAAACACACATCTTGACATATCTCCCACATTGATCGCAGTGTCTCCAGAAACGGCATTCAAGGAGCCAGGACCTTTTCTCCCTACACTGTCCATTGAGTTGTCCTCAAAACCAATATACATCCTGCTATATCTCCCACATGGAAAGTGCCAGGAGGGAGAAGTGGGGATTATGTTTAGACTTTCTCGGAACTGCTTCAAATCAACTGGATATCTTCGTGCTGTAAATCTCCCAACAGCCAAACGCAAAAGCAGCAAACATCTCGCTGTATGTCCCACATCCAAAGTGCCAAGAGAGAGCTTGCTCTCCCTGTCTTTGAGTACTGTTTTCACTGTCCCGGTTACCTCTTTGCTAACATTCTCTTCAGAGCTGCAGTGAAACCAGGAACCACGTGGAGAAGGCAGCCACACTGAAAGTGCCTGGAGGGAACATTGGGGCTTCTTCTCAGTGTCTCTGACATAGGGTTTCACTGTCCCGGGAAAGTCTCTGCTAACACCGTGCAGAGCGCTGTGCCCAATATACAGAAACGTCTTGCGGTATCTCCTACAGGGAAAGTGCCAGGAGGGAATTGTGGAGCTTGTTCTCAGTGTCTCTGAGAATTGCTCTGATTATCCCTG
>NW_027436282.1:0-37000 GCF_964199755.1 Larus michahellis
AGAGCTTTCCAACGAGGCACGGCTTTCCCTCCTGGCTCTTCGGGCATGGGAGCTGTGGCCAGAGCCGCGGCCCTACCGGAAAATGCTTCCCAGGCTGGCGCGGCGGTGCCAGGTGGGCGCCGGTGGCGCCGAGGCTGACGGCCGCCGGAAAGCCCGCAGCCCCATGGGCTGTGGGGCCACGCGAGCAGCTGCCAAAGATCTTTCCAACAAGGCACGGCTTTCCCTCCTGGCTCTTCGGGCGTGGGAGCTGTGGCCAGAGCCGCGGCCCTACCGGAAAATGCTTCGCAGGCTGGCGCGGCGGCGTCACGTAGGCTTCGGTGGCGCCGAGGCTGACGGCCGCCGCAAAGCCCGCAGCCCCACGGGCTGTGGGGCCACGCGAGCGGCTGCCAAAGAGCTTTCCAACGAGGCACGGCTTTTCCTCCTGGCTCTTCGGGCGTGGGAGCTGTGGCCAGAGCCGCGGCCCTACCGGAAAATTCTTCGCAGGCTGGCGCGGCGGCGCCAGGTGGGCGCCGGTGGCACCGAGGCTGACGGCCGCCGGAAAGCCCGCAGCCCCACGGGCTGTGGGGCCACGCGAGCGGCTGCCAAAGAGCTTTCCAACGAGGCACGGCTTTCCCTCCTGGCTCTTCGGGCGTGGGAGCTGTGGCCAGAGCCGTGGCCCTTCCGCAAAATGCTTCGGGGGCTGGCGCGGCGGCGCCAGGTGGGCGCCGGTGGCGCCGAGGCTGACGGCCGCCGCAAAGCCCGCAGCCCCACGGGCTGTGGGGCCACGCGAGCGGCTGCCAAAGAGCTTTCCAACGAGGCACGGCTTTTCCTCCTGGCTCTTCGGGCGTGGGAGCTGTTGCCAGAGCCGCGGCCCTTCCGCAAAATGCTTCGGGGGCTGGCGCGGCGGCGCCAGGTGGGCGCCGGTGGCGCCGAGGCTGACGGCCGCCGCAAAGCCCGCAGCCTCACGGGCTGTGGGGCCACGCGAGCGGCTGCCAAAGAGCTTTCCAACGAGGCACGGCTTTCCCTCCTGGCTCTTCGGGCGTGGGAGCTGTCGCCAGAGCCGCGGCCCTACCGGAAAATGCTTCGGGGGCTGCCGCGGCGGCGCCACGTAGGCTTCGGTGGCGCCGAGGCTGACGGCCGCCGCAAAGCCCGCAGCCCCACGGTCTGTGGGGCCACGCGAGCGGCTGCCAAAGAGCTTTCCAACGAGGCACGGCTTTCCCTCCTGGCTCTTCGGGCGTGGGAGCTGTGGCCAGAGCCGCGGCCCTACCGGAAAATGCTTCGGGGGCTGGCGCGGCGGCGCCAGGTGGGCGCCGGTGGCGCCGAGGCTGACGGCCGCCGGAAAGCCCGCAGCCCCACGGGCTGTGGGGCCACGCGAGCGGCTGCCAAAGAGCTTTCCAATGAGGCACGGCTTTCCCTCCTGGCTCATCAGGCGTGGGAGCTGTCGCCAGAGCCGCGGCCTTACCAAAAAATACTTCGCAGGCTGGCGCGGTGGCGCCATGTAGGCGCCGGTGGCACCGAGGCTGACGGCCGCTGGAAAGCCCGCAGACCCACGGGCTGTGGGGCCACGCGAGCGGCTGCCAAAGAGCTTTCCAACGAGGCACGGCTTTCCCTCCTGGCTCTTCGGGCGTGGGAGCTGTGGCCAGAGCCGCGGCCCTACCGGAAAATGCTTCGGGGGCTGGCGCGGCGGCGCCAGGTGGGCACCGGTGGCGCCGAGGCTGACGGCCGCCGGAAAGCCCGCAGCCCCACGGGCTGTGGGGCCACGCGAGCGGCTGCCAAAGAGCTTTCCAATGAGGCACGGCTTTCCCTCCTGGCTCTTCGGGCATGGAAGCTGTGGCCAGAGCCGCGGCCCTACCGGAAAATGCTTCGGGGGCTGGCGCGGCGTCGCCAGGTGGGCGCCGGTGGCGCCGAGGCTGACGGCCGCCGCAAAGCCCGCAGCCCCACGGGCTGTGGGGCCACGCGAGCGGCTGCCAAAGAGCTTTCCAACGAGGCACGGCTTTTCCTCCTGGCTCTTCGGGCGTGGAAGCTGTGGCCAGAGCCGCGGCCCTACCGGAAAATGCTTCGCAGGCTGGCGCGGCGGCGTCACGTAGGCGCCGGTGGCGCCGAGGCTGACGGCTGCCGCAAAGCCCGCAGCCCCACGGTCTGTGGGGCCACGCGAGCGGCTGCCAAAGAGCTTTCCAACAAGGCACGGCTTTTCCTCCTGGCTCTTCGGGCGTGGGAGCTGTGGCCAGAGACGCTGCCCTACCGGAAAATGCTTCGCAGGCTGGCGCGGCGGCGTCAGGTGGGCGCCGGTGGCGCCGAGGATGACGGCCGCTGGAAAGCCCGCACCCCACGGGCTGTGGGGCCACGCGAGCGGCTGCTAAAGAGCTTTCCAACGAGGCACGGCTTTCCCTCCTGGCTCTTCGGGCGTGGGAGTTGTGGTCAGAGCCGCGGCCCTACCGGAAAATGCTTCGCAGGCTGGCGCGGTGGCGCCATGTAGACGCCGGTGGCACCGAGGCTGACGGCCGCCGGAAAGCCCGCAGCCCCACGGGCTGTGGGGCCACGCGAGCGGCTGCCAAAGAGCTTTCCAACGAGGCACGGCTTTCCCTCCTGCCTCTTCGGGCGTGGGAGCTGTGGCCAGAGCCGCGGCCCTACCGGAAAACGCTTCGCAGGCTAGCGCGGCGGCGCCAGGTGGGCGCCAGTGTCGCCGAGGCTGACGGCCGCCAGAAAGCCCGCAGCCCCACGGGCTGTGGGGCCACGCGAGCGGCTGCCAAAGAGCTTTCCAACGAGGCATGGCTTTCCCTCCTGGCTCTTCGGGCATGGGAGCTGTTGCCATAGACACGGCCCTACCGCAAAATGCTTCGGGGGCTGGCGCGGCGGCGCCAGGTGGGCGCCGGTGGCGCCGAGGCTGACGGCCGCCGCAAAGCCCGCAGCCCCACGGGCTGTGGGGCCACGCGAGCGGCTGCCAAAGAGCTTTCCAACGAGGCACGGCTTTCCCTCCTGGCTCTTCGGGCGTGGGAGCTGTGGCCAGAGCCGCGGCCCTACCGGAAAATGCTTCGGGGGCTGGCGCGGCGGCGCCACGTAGGCTTCGGTGGCGCCGAGGCTGACGGCCGCCGCAAAGCCCGCAGCCCCACGGGCTGTGGGGCCACGCGAGCGGCTGCCAAAGAGCTTTCCAACGAGGCACGGCTTTCCCTCCTGGCTCATCAGGCGTGGGAGCTGTCGCCAGAGCCGCGGCCTTACCGAAAAATGCTTCGCAGGCTGGCGCGGTGGCGCCATGTAGGCGCCGGTGGCACCGAGGCTGACGGCCGCTGGAAAGCCCTCAGCCCCACGGGCTGTGGGGCCACGCGAGCGGCTGCCAAAGAGCTTTCCAACGAGGCACGGCTTTCCCTCCTGGCTCTTCAGGCATGGGAGCTGTGGCCAGAGCCGCGGCCCTACCGGAAAATGCTTCGCAGGCTGGCGCGGCGGCGTCATGTGGGCGCTGGTGGCGCCGAGGCTGACGGCCGCCGCAAAGCCCGCAGCCCCACGGGCTGTGGGACCACGCGAGCGGCTGCCAAAGAGCTTTCCAACGAGGCACGGCTTTCCCTCCTGGCTCTTCGGGCGTGGGAGCTGTGGTCAGAGCCGCGGCCCTACCGGAAAATGCTTGGCAGGCTGGCGCGGCGGCGCCAGGTGGGCACCGGTGGCGCTAAGACTGACGGCCGCCGCAAAGCCCGCAGCCCCACGGGCTGTGGGGCCACGCGAGCGGCTGCCAAAGAGCTTTCCAACGAGGCACGGCTTTCCCTCCTGGCTCTTCGGGCGTGGGAGCTGTGGCCAGAGCTGCGGCCCTACCGGAAAACGCTTCGCAGGCTGGCGCGGCGGCGCCAGGTGGGCGCCAGTGTCGCCGAGGCTGACGGCCGCCAGAAAGCCCGCAGCCCCACGGGCTGTGGGGCCACGCGAGCGGCTGCCAAAGAGCTTTCCAACGAGGCATGGCTTTCCCTCCTGGCTCTTCGGGCGTGGGAGCTGTCGCCAGAGCCGCGGCCCTACCGGAAAATGCTTCGCAGGCTGGTGCGACAGCGCTACGTAGGCGCCCGTGGCGCAGAGTCTGATGGCCGCCGGAAAGCCCGCAGCCCCATGGGCTGTGGGGCCACGCGAGCGGCTGCCAAAGAGCTTTCCAACGAGGCATGGCTTTCCCTCCTGGCTCTTCGGGCATGGGAGCTGTGGCCAGAGCCGCGGCCCTACCGGAAAATGCTTCGCAGGCTGGCGCGGCGGCGCCACGTGGGCGCCGGTGGCGCCGAGGCTGACGGCCGCCGCAAAGCCCGCAGCCCCACGGGCTGTGGGGCCGCGTGAGCGGCTGCCAAAGAGCTTTCCAACGAGGCACGGCTTTCCCTCCTGGCTCTTCGGGCGAGGGAGCTGTCGCCAGAGAAGCGGCCCTACCGGAAAATGCTTCGCAGGCTGGCGCGGCGGCGCCAGGTGGGCGCCGATGGCACCGAGGCTGACGGCCGCCGCAAAGCCCGCAGCCCCACGGGCTGTGGGGCCATGCGCGTGGCTGCCAAAGAGCTTTCCAACGAGGCATGGCTTTCCCTCCTGCCTCTTCAGGCGTGGGAGCTGTCGCCAGAGCCGCGGCCCTACCGGAAAATGCTTTGCAGGCTGGCGCGGCGGCACGACGTGGGCGCCGGTGGAGCCGCGGCTGACGGCCGCCGCAAAGCACGCAGCCCCACGGGCTGTGGGGCCACGCGAGCGGCTGCCAAAGAGCTTGCCAATGAGGCACGGCTTTCCCTCCTGGCTCTTCGGGCGAGGGAGCTGTCGCCAGAGCCGCGGCCCTACCGGAAAATGATTCGCAGGCTGGCGCGGCTGCGCCAGGTGGGCGCCGGTGGCGCCGAGGCTGACGGCCGCCGCAAAGCCCGCAGCCCCACGGTCTGTGGGGCCACGCGAGCGGCTGCCAAAGAGCTTTCCAACGAGGCACGGCTTTTCCTCCTGGCTCTTCAGGCGTGGGAGCTGTGGCCAGAGCCGCGGCCCTACCGGAAAATGCTTCGGGGGCTGGCGCGGCGGCGCCAGGTGGGCGCCGGTGGCGCCGAGGCTGACGGCCGCCGCAAAGCCCGCAGCCCCACGGGCTGTGGGGCCACGCGAGCGGCTGCCAAAGAGCTTTCCAATGAGGCACGGCTTTCCCTCCTGGCTCATCAGGTATGGGAGCTGTGGCCAGAGCCGCGGCCCTACCGGAAAATGCTTCGGGGGCTGGCGCGGCGGCGCCAGGTGGGCGCCGGTGGCGCCGAGGCTGACGGCCGCCGCAAAGCCTGCAGCCCCACGGGGTGTGGGGCCACGCGAGCGGCTGCCAAAGAGCTTTCCAACGAGGCATGGCTTTCCCTCCTGGCTCTTCGGGCGTGGGAGCTGTGGCCAGAGCCGCGGCCCTACCGGAAAATGCTTCGGGGGCTGCCGCGGCGGCGCCAGGTGGGCACCGGTGGCGCCAAGGCTGACGGCCGCCGCAATGCCCGCAGCCCCACGGGCTGTGGGGCCACGCGAGCGGCTGCCAAAGAGCTTTCCAACGAGGCACGGCTTTCCCTCCTGGCTCTTCGGGCGTGGGAGCTGTCGCCAGAGCCGCGGCCCTACCGGAAAATGCTTCGGGGGCTGGTGCGGCAGCGCTACGTAGGCACCCGTGGCGCAGAGTCTGATGGCCGCCGGAAATCCCGCAGCCCCACGGGCTGTGGGGCCACGCGAGCGGCTGCCAAAGAGCTTTCCAACGAGGCATGGCTTTCCCTCCTGGCTCTTCGGGCATGGGAGCTGTGGCCAGAGCCGCGGCCCTACCGGAAAATGCTTCGCAGGCTGGCGCGGCGGCGCCACGTGGGCGCCGGTGGCGCCGAGGCTGACGGCCGCCGCAAAGCCCGCGGCCCCACGGGCTGTGGGGCCATGCGCGTGGCTGCCAAAGAGCTTTCCAACGAGGCATGGCTTTCCCTCCTGGCTCTTCAGGCGTGGGAGCTGTCGCCAGAGCCGCGGCCCTACCGGAAAATGCTTTGCAGGCTGGCGCGGCGGCACGACGTGGGCGCCGGTGGAGCCGCGGCTGACGGCCGCCGCAAAGCACGCAGCCCCACGGGCTGTGGGGCCACGCGAGCGACTGCCAAAGAGCTTTCCAATGAGGCACGGCTTTCCCTCCTGGCTCTTCGGGCGTGGGAGCTGTCGCCAGAGCCGCGGCCCTACCGGAAAATGCTTCGCAGGCTGGCGAGGCGGCGTCAGGTGGGCGCCGGTGGCGCTGAGGCTTACAGCCGCCGTAAAGCCCGCAGCCCCATGGGCTGTGGGGCCACGCGAGTGGCTGCCAAAGTGATTTCCAACGAGGCACGGCTTTCCCTCCTGGCTCTTCGGGCGTGGGAGCTGTGGCCAGAGACGCGGCCCTACCGGAAAATGCTTCGCGGGCTGGTGCGGCGGCGCCACGTGGGCGCCGGTGGCGCCGAGGCTGACGGCCGCCGCAAAGCCCGCAGCCCCACGGGCTGTGGGGCCACGCGAGCGGCTGCCAAAGAGCTTTCCAACGAGGCACGGCTTTCCCTCCTGGCTCTTCGGGCGTGGGAGCTGTGGCCAGAGCCGCGGCCCTACCGGAAAATGCTTCGGGGGCTGGCGCGGCTGCGCCACGTGGGCGCCGGTGGCGCCGAGGCTGACGGCCGCTGGAAAGCCCGCAGCCCCACATGCTTTAGGGCCATGCGCGTGGCTGCCAAAGACCTTTCCAACGAGGCATGGCTTTCCCTCCTGGCTCTTCGGGCGTGGGAGCTGTCGCCAGAGCCGCGGCCCTACCGGAAAATGCTTCGCAGGCTGGCGCGGCGGCCCGACGTGGGCGCCGGTGTCGCCCAGGCTGACGGCCGCCGGAAAGCCCGCAGCCCCACGGGCTGTGGGTCCACGCGAGCGACTGCCAAGGAGCTTTCCAATGAGGCACGGCTTTCCCTCCTGGCTCTTTGGGCGTGGGAGCTGTCGCCAGAGCCACGGCCCTACCGGAAAATGATTCGCAGGCTGGCGCGGCTGCGCCACGTGGGCGCCGGTGGCGCCGAGGCTGACGGCCGCCGCAAAGCCCGCAGCCCCACGGGCTGTAGGGCCATGCGCGTGGCTGCCAAAGAGCTTTCCAACGAGGCATGGCTTTCCCTCCTGGCTCTTCGGCCGTGGGAGCTGTCGCCAGAGACGCGGCCCTACCGGAAAATGCTTTCCAGGATGGCGCGGCGGCACGACGTGGGCGCCGGTGGCGCCGAGGCTGACGGCCGCCGCAAAGCCCGCAGCCCCACGGGCTGTGGGGCCACGCGAGCGCCTGCCAAAGAGCTTTCCAACGAGGCACGACTTTCCCTCCTGGCTCTTCGGGCGTGGGAGCTGTTGCCAGAGCCGCGGCCCTACCTGAAAATGCTTCTCTGGCTGGCGCAGCGGCCCCACGTGGGCGGCGGTGACGCCGAGGCTGACGGCCGCCGCAAAGCCCACAGCCCCACGGGCTGTGGGGCCACGCGAGCGGCTGCCAAAGAGCTTTCCAACGAGGCACGGCTTTCCCTCCTGGCTCTTTGGGCGTGGGAGCTGTGGCCAGAGCCGCGGCCCTACCGGAAAATGCTTCGGGGGCTGGCGCGGCGGCGCCAGGTGGGCGCCCGTGGCGCCGAGGCTGACGGACGCCGCAAAGCCCGCAGCCCCACGGGCTGTGGGGCCACGCGAGCGGCTGCCAAAGAGCTTTCCAATGAGGCACGGCTTTCCCTCCTGGCTCATCAGGCGTGGGAGCTGTCGCCAGAGCCGCGGCCTTACCGAAAAATGCTTCGCAGGCTGGCGCGGTGGCGCCATGTAGGCGCCGGTGGCACCGAGGCTGACGGCCGCTGGAAAGCCCTCAGCCCCACGGGCTGTGGGGCCACGCGAGCGGCTGCCAAAGAGCTTTCCAACGAGGCATGGCTTTCCCTCCTGGCTCTTCGGGCGTGGGAGCTGTGGCCAGAGCCGCGGCCCTACCGGAAGATGCTTCGGGGGCAAGCGCGGCGGCGACAGGTGGGCGCCGGTGGCGCCGATGCTGACGGCCACCGGAAAGCCCGCAGCCCCACGGGCTGTGGGGCCACGCGAGCGCCTGCCAAAGAGCTTTCCAACGAGGCACGGCTTTCCCTCCTGGCTCTTCGGGCGTGGGAGCTGTGGCCAGAGCCGCGGCCCTACCGGAAAATGCTTCGGGGGCTGGCGCGGCGGCGCCACGTGGGCGCCGGTGGCGCCGAGGCTGACGGCCGCCGCAAAGCCCGCAGCCCCACGGGCTGTGGGGCCACGCGAGCGGCTGCCAAAGAGCTTTCCAACGAGGCACGGCTTTCCCTCCTGGCTCTTCGGGCGTGGAAGCTGTGGCCAGAGCCGCGGCCCTACCGGAAAATGCTTCGCAGGCTGGCGCGGCGGCGCCACGTAGGCGCCGGTGGCGCCGAGGCTGACGGCTGCCGCAAAGCCCGCAGCCCCACGGTCTGTGGGGCCACGCGAGCGGCTGCCAAAGAACTTTCCAACAAGGCACGGCTTTTCCTCCTGGCTCTTCGGGCGTGGGAGCTGTGGCCAGAGCGACGGCCCTACCAGAAAATGCTTCGCAGGCTGGCGCGGCGGCGTCAGGTGGGCGCCGGTGGCGCCGAGGCTGACGGCCGCCGCAAAGCCCGCAGCCCCATGGGCTGTGGGGCCACGCGAGCGGCTGCCAAAGAGCTTTCCAATGAGGCACGGCTTTCCCTCCTGGCTCTTCGGGCGTGGGAGCTGTGGTCAGAGCCGCGGCCCTACCGGAAAATGCTTCGCAGGCTGGCGCGGTGGCGCCATGTAGACGCCGGTGGCACCGAGGCTGACGGCCGCTGGAAAGCCCGCAGCCCCACGGGCTGTGGGGCCACGCGAGCGGCTGCCAAAGAGCTTTCCAACGAGGCACGGCTTTCCCTCCTGGCTCTTCGGGCGTGGGAGCTGTGGCCAGAGCCGCGGCCCTACCGGAAAACGCTTCGCAGGCTGACGCGGCGGCACCAGGTGGGCGCCAGTGTCGCCGAGACTGACGGCCGCCAGAAAGCCCGCAGCCCCACGGGCTGTGGGGCCACGCGAGCGGCTGCCAAAGAGCTTTCCAACGAGGCATGGCTTTCCCTCCTGGCTCTTCGGGCATGGGAGCTGTGGCCAGAGCCGCGGCCCTACCGGAAAATGCTTCGGGGGCTGGCGCGGCGGCGCCAGGTGGGCGCCGGTGGCACCGAGGCTGACGGCCGCTGGAAAGCCCGCAGCCCCACGGGCTGTGGGGCCACGCGAGCGGCTGCCAAAGAGCTTTCCAACGAGGCACGGCTTTCCCTCCTGGCTCTTCGGGCGTGGGAGCTGTGGCCAGAGCCGCGGCCCTACCGGAAAATGCTTCGGGGGCTGGCGCGGCGGCGCCACCTAGGCTTCGGTGGCGCCGAGGCTGACGGCCGCCGCAAAGCCCGCAGCCCCACGGTCTGTGGGGCCACGCGAGCGGCTGCCAAAGAGCTTTCCAACGAGGCACGGCTTTTCCTCCTGGCTCTTCGGGCGTGGGAGCTGTGGCCAGAGCCGCGGCCCTACCGGAAAATGCTTCGGGGGCTGGCGCGGCGGCGCCAGGTGGGCGCCGGTGGCGCCGAGGCTGATGGCCGCCGCAAAGCCCGCAGCCCCACGGGCTGTGGGGCCACGCGAGCGGCTGCCAAAGAGCTTTCCAATGAGGCACGGCTTTCCCTCCTGGCTCATCAGGCATGGGAGCTGTCGCCAGAGCCGCGGCCTTACCGAAAAATGCTTCGCAGGCTGGCGCGGTGGCGCCATGTAGACGCCGGTGGCACCGAGGCTGACGGCCGCCGGAAAGCCCGCAGCCCCACGGGCTGTGGGGCCACGCGAGCGGCTGCCAAAGAGCTTTCCAACGAGGCACGGCTTTCCCTCCTGTCTCTTCGGGCGTGGGAGCTGTCGCCAGAGCCGCGGCCCTACCGGAAAACGCTTCGCAGGCTAGCGCGGCGGCGCCAGGTGGGCGCCAGTGTCGCCGAGGCTGACGGCCGCCAGAAAGCCCGCAGCCCCACGGGCTGTGGGGCCACGCGAGCGGCTGCCAAAGAGCTTTCCAACGAGGCATGGCTTTCCCTCCTGGCTCTTCGGGCATGGGAGCTGTGAACAGAGCCGCGGCCCTACCGGAAAATGCTTCGGGGGCTGGCGCGGCGGCGCCAGGTGGGCGCCGGTGTCGCCGAGGCTGACGGCCGCCGCAAAGCCCGCAGCCCCACGGGCTGTGGGGCCACGCGAGCGCCTGTCAAAGTGCTTTCCAACGAGGCACGGCTTTCCCTCCTGGCTCTTCGGGCGTGGGAGCTGTGGCCAGAGCCGCGGCCCTACCGGAAAATGCTTCGGGGGCTGGCGCGGCGGCGCCAGGTGGGCGCCGGTGGCGCCGAGGCTGACGGCCGCCGCAAAGCCCGCAGCCCCACGGGCTGTGGGGCCACGCGAGCGGCTGCCAAAGAGCTTTCCAACGAGGCACGGCTTTCCCTCCTGGCTCTTCGGGCGTGGAAGCTGTGGCCAGAGCCGCGGCCCTACCGGAAAATGCTTCGCAGGCTGGCGCGGCGGCGTCACGTAGGCGCCGGTGGCGCCGAGGCTGACGGCTGCCGCAAAGCCCGCAGCCCCACGGTCTGTGGGGCCACGCGAGCGGCTGCCAAAGAACTTTCCAACAAGGCACGGCTTTTCCTCCTGGCTCTTCGGGCATGGGAGCTGTGGCCAGAGCGGCGGCCCTACCAGAAAATGCTTCGCAGGCTGGCGCGGCGGCGTCAGGTGGGCGCCGGTGGCACCGAGGCTGACGGCCGCCGCAAAGCCCGCAGCCCCATGGGCTGTGGGGCCACGCGAGCGCCTGCCAAAGAGCTTTCCAATGAGGCACGGCTTTCCCTCCTGGCTCTTCGGGCGTGGGAGCTGTGGTCAGATCCGCGGCCCTACCGGAAAATGCTTCGCAGGATGGCGCGGTGGCGCCATGTAGACGCCGGTGGCACCGAGTCTGACGGCCGCTGGAAAGCCCGCAGCCCCACGGGCTGTGGGGCCACGCGAGCGGCTGCCAAAGAGCTTTCCAACGAGGCACGGCTTTCCCTCCTGGCTCTTCGGGCGTGGGAGCTGTGGCCAGAGCCGCGGCCCTACCGGAAAACGCTTCGCAGGCTGACGCGGCGGCGCCAGGTGGGCGCCAGTGTCGCCGAGACTGACGGCCGCCAGAAAGCCCGCAGCCCCACGGGCTGTGGGGCCACGCGAGCGGCTGCCAAAGAGCTTTCCAACGAGGCACGGCTTTTCCTCCTGGCTCTTCGGGCGTGGGAGCTGTGGCCAGAGCCGCGGCCCTACCGGAAAATGCTTCGGGGGCTGGCGCGGCGGCGCCAGGTGGGCGCCGGTGGCGCCGAGGCTGACGGCCGCCGCAAAGCCCGCAGCCCCACGGGCTGTGGGGCCACGCGAGCGGCTGCCAAAGAGCTTTCCAATGAGGCACGGCTTTCCCTCCTGGCTCATCAGGCGTGGGAGTTGTCACCAGAGCCGCGGCCTTACCGAAAAATGCTTCGCAGGCTGGCGCGGTGGCGCCATGTAGGCGCCGGTGGCACCGAGGCTGACGGCCGCTGGAAAGCCCGCAGCCCCACGGGCTGTGGGGCCACGCGAGCGGCTGCCAAAGAGCTTTCCAACGAGGCACGGCTTTCCCTCCTGGCTCTTCGGGCGTGGGAGCTGTGGCCAGAGCCGCGGCCCTACCGGAAAACGCTTCGCAGGCTGACGCGGCGGCGCCAGGTGGGCGCCAGTGTCGCCGAGGCTGACGGCCGCCAGAAAGCCCGCAGCCCCACGGGCTGTGGGGCCACGCGAGCGGCTGCCAAAGAGCTTTCCAACGAGGCATGGCTTTCCCTCCTGGCTCTTCGGGCATGGGAGCTGTGGCCAGAGCCGCGGCCCTACCGGAAGATGCTTCGGGGGCTGGCGCGGCGGCGCCAGGTGGGCGCCGGTGGCGCCGAGGCTGACGGCCGCCGCAAAGCCCGCAGCCCCACGGGCTGTGGGGCCACGCGAGCGGCTGCCAAAGAGCTTTCCAACGAGGCACGGCTTTCCCTCCTGGCTCTTCGGGCATGGGAGCTGTGAACAGAGCCGCGGCCCTACCGGAAAATGCTTCGGGGGCTGGCGCGGCGGCGCCAGGTGGGCGCCGGTGGCGCCGAGGCTGACGGCCGCCGCAAAGCCCGCAGCCCCACGGGCTGTGGGGCCACGCGAGCGGCTGCCAAAGAGCTTTCCAACGAGGCACGGCTTTCCCTCCTGGCTCTTCGGGCGTGGGAGCTGTGGCCAGAGACGCGGCCCTACCGGAAAATGCTTCGCAGGCTGGCGCGGCGGCGCCACGTAGGCTTCGGTGGCGCCGAGGCTGACGGCCGCCGCAAAGCCCGCAGCCCCACGGGCTGTGGGGCCACGCGAGCGGCTGCCAAAGAGCTTTCCAATGAGGCACGGCTTTCCCTCCTGGCTCATCAGGCGTGGGAGCTGTCACCAGAGCCGCGGCCTTACCGAAAAATGCTTCGCAGGCTGGCGCGGTGGCGCCATGTAGGCGCCGGTGGCACCGAGGCTGACGGCCGCTGGAAAGCCCTCAGCCCCACGGGCTGTGGGGCCACGCGAGCGGCTGCCAAAGAGCTTTCCAACGAGGCACGGCTTTCCCTCCTGGCTCTTCGGGCATGGGAGCTGTGGCCAGAGCCGCGGCCCTACCGGAAAATGCTTCGGGGGCTGGCACGGCGGCGCCAGGTGGGCGCCGGTGGCGCCGAGGCTGACGGCCGCCGCAAAGCCCGCAGCCCCACGGGCTGTGGGGCCACGCGAGCGGCTGCCAAAGAGCTTTCCAACGAGGCACGGCTTTCCCTCCTGGCTCTTCGGGCGTGGGAGCTGTGGCCAGAGCCGCGGCCCTACCGGAAGATGCTTCGGGGGCAAGCGCGGCGGCGCCAGGTGGGCGCCGGTGGCGCCGATGCTGACGGCCGCCGCAAATCCCGCAGCCCCACGGGCTGTGGGGCCACACGAGCGCCTGCCAAAGAGCTTTCCAACGAGGCACAGCTTTCCCTCCTGGCTCTTCGGGCGTGGGAGCTGTGAACAGAGCCGCGGCCCTACCGGAAAATGCTTCGGGGGCTGGCGCGGCGGCGCCAGGTGGGCGCCGGTGGCGCCGAGGCTGACGGCCGCCGCAAAGCCCGCAGCCCCACGGGCTGTGGGGCCACGCGAGCGGCTGCCAAAGAGCTTTCCAACGAGGCACGGCTTTCCCTCCTGGCTCTTCGGGCGTGGGAGCTGTGGCCAGAGCCGCGGCCCTACCGGAAAACGCTTCGCAGGCTGACGCGGCGGCGCCAGGTGGGCGCCGGTGGCGCCGATGCTGACGGCCACCGGAAAGCCCGCAGCCCCACGGGCTGTGGGGCCACGCGAGCGCCTGCCAAAGTGCTTTCCAACGAGGCACGGCTTTCCCTCCTGGCTCTTCGGGCGTGGGAGCTGTGGCCAGAGCCGCGGCCCTACCGGAAAATGCTTCGGGGGCTGGCGCGACGGCGCCAGGTGGGCGCCGGTGGCGCCGAGGCTGACGGCCGCCGGAAAGCCCGCAGCCCCACGGGCTGTGGGGCCACGCGAGTGGCTGCCAAAGAGCTTTCCAACGAGGCACGGCTTTCCCTCCTGGCTCTTCGGACGTGGAAGCTGTGGCCAGAGCCGCGGCCCTACCGGAAAATGCTTCGCAGGCTGGCGCGGCGGCGTCACGTAGGCGCCGGTGGCGCCGAGGCTGACGGCTGCCGCAAAGCCCGCAGCCCCACGGGCTGTGGGGCCACGCGAGCGGCTGCCAAAGAACTTTCCAACAAGGCACGGCTTTTCCTCCTGGCTCTTCGGGCGTGGGAGCTGTGGCCAGAGCGGCGGCCCTACCAGAAAATGCTTCGGGGGCTGGCGCGGCGGCGCCAGGTGGGCGCCGGTGGCGCCGAGGCTGACGGCCGCCGCAAAGCCCGCAGCCCCACGGTCTGTGGGGCCACGCGAGCGGCTGCCAAAGAGCTTTCGAACGAGGCACGGCTTTCCCTCCTGGCTCTTCGGGCGTGGGAGCTGTGGCCAGAGCCGCGGCCCTACCGGAAAATTCTTCGCAGGCTGGCGCGGCGGCGCCAGGTGGGCGCCGGTGGCACCGAGGCTGACGGCTGCCGGAAAGCCCGCAGCCCCACGGGCTGTGGGGCCACGCGAGCGGCTGCCAAAGAGCTTTCCAATGAGGCACGGCTTTCCCTCCTGGCTCTTTGGGCGTGGGAGCTGTGGCCAGAGCCGCGGCCCTACCGGAAAATGCTTCGCAGGCTGGCGCGGCGGCGCCAGGTGGGCGCCGGTGGCGCCGAGGCTGACGGCCGCCGGAAAGCCCGCAGCCCCACGGGCTGTGGGGCCACGCGAGCGGCTGCCAAAGAGCTTTCCAACGAGGCACGGCTTTCCCTCCTGGCTCTTCGGGCGTGGAAGCTGTTGCCAGAGCCGCGGCCCTACCGGAAAATGCTTCGCAGTCTGGCGCGGCGGCGCCAGGTGGGCGCCGGTGGCGCCGAGGCTGACGGCCGCCGCAAAGCCCGCGGCCCCACAGGCTGTGGGGCCACGCGAGCGGCTGCCAAAGAGCTTTCCAACGAGGCACGGCTTTCCCTCCTGGCTCTTCGGGCATGGGAGCTGTGGCCAGAGCCGCGGCCCTACCGGAAAATGCTTCCCAGGCTGGCGCGGCGGTGCCAGGTGGGCGCCGGTGGCGCTGAGACTGACGGCCGCCGGAAAGCCCGCAGCCCCATGGGCTGTGGGGCCACGCGAGCGGCTGACAAAGAGCTTTCCAACGAGGCACGGCTTTTCCTCCTGGCTCTTCGGGCGTGGGAGCTGTGGCCAGAGCCGCGGCCTACCGGAAAATTCTTCGCAGGCTGGCGCGGCGGCGCCAGGTGGGCGCCGGTGGCGCCGAGGCTGACGGCCGCCGGAAAGCCCGCAGCCCCACGGGCTGTGGGGCCACGCGAGCGGCTGCCAAAGAGCTTTCCAACGAGGCACGGCTTTCCCTCCTGGCTCTTCAGGCGTGGGAGCTGTGGCCAGAGACGCGGCCCTACCGGAAAATGCTTCGGGGGCTGGCGCGGCGGCGCCAGGTGGGCGCCGGTGGCGCCTAGGCTGACGGCCGCCGCAAAGCCCGCAGCCCCACGGGCTGTGGGGCCACACGAGCGGCTGCCAAAGAGCTTTCCAACGAGGCACGGCTTTCCCTCCTGGCTCTTCGGGCGTGGGAGCTGTGGCCAGAGCCGCGGCCCTACCGGAAAATGCTTCGCAGGCTGGCGCGGCGGCGCCACGTAGGCTTCGGTGGCGCCGAGGCTGACGGCCGCTGGAAAGCCCGCAGCCCCACGGTCTGTGGGGCCACGCGAGCGGCTGCCAAAGAGCTTTCCAACGAGGCACGGCTTTTCCTCCTGGCTCTTCGGGCGTGGGAGCTGTGGCCAGAGCCGCGGCCCTACCGGAAAATGCTTCGGGGGCTGGCGCGGCGGCGCCAGGTGGGCGCCGGTGGCGCCGAGGCTGACGGCCGCCGCAAAGCCCGCAGCCCCACGGGCTGTGGGGCCACGCGAGCGGCTGCCAAAGAGCTTTCCAATGAGGCACGGCTTTCCCTCCTGGCTCATCAGGCGTGGGAGCTGTCACCAGAGCCGCGGCCCTACCGGAAAATGCTTCGCAGGCTGGCGCGGTGGCGCCATGTAGGCGCCAGTGGCACCGAGGCTGACGGCCGCTGGAAAGCCCTCAGCCCCACGGGCTGTGGGGCCACGCGAGCGGCTGCCAAAGAGCTTTCCAACGAGGCACGGCTTTCCCTCCTGGCTCTTCGGGCATGGGAGCTGTGGCCAGAGCCGCGGCCCTACCGGAAAATGCTTCGGGGGCTGGCGCGGCGGCGCCAGGTGGGCGCCGGTGGCGCCGAGGCTGACGGCCGCCGGAAAGCCCGCAGCCCCACGGGCTGTGGGGCCACGCGAGCGGCTGCCAAAGAGCTTTCCAACGAGGCACGGCTTTCCCTCCTGGCTCTTCGGGCGTGGGAGCTGTGGCCAGAGCCGCGGCCCTACCGGAAAATGCTTCGGGGGCTGGCGCGGCGGCGCCAGGTGGGCGCCGGTGGCGCCGAGGCTGACGGCCGCCGCAAAGCCCGCAGCCCCACGGGCTGTGGGGCCACACGAGCGGCTGCCAAAGAGCTTTCCAACGAGGCAAGGCTTTCCCTCCTGGCTCTTCGGGCGTGGGAGCTGTGGCCAGAGCCGCGGCCCTACCGGAAAATGCTTCGCAGGCTGGCGCGGCGGCGCCACGTAGGCTTCGGTGGCGCCGAGGCTGACGGCCGCCGCAAAGCCCGCAGCCCCACGGTCTGTGGGGCCACGCGAGCGGCTGCCAAAGAGCTTTCGAACGAGGCACGGCTTTCCCTCCTGGCTCTTCGGGCGTGGGAGCTGTGGCCAGAGCCGCGGCCCTACCGGAAAATGCTTCGGGGGCTGGCGCGGCGGCGCCAGGTGGGCGCCGGTGGCGCCGAGGCTGACGGCCGCCGCAAAGCCCGCAGCCCCACGGGCTGTGGGGCCACGCGAGCGGCTGCCAAAGAGCTTTCCAATGAGGCACGGCTTTCCCTCCTGGCTCATCAGGCGTGGGAGCTGTCGCCAGAGCCGCGGCCTTACCGAAAAATGCTTCGCAGGCTGGCGCGGTGGCGCCATGTAGGCGCCGGTGGCACCGAGGCTGACGGCCGCTGGAAAGCCCTCAGCCCCACGGGCTGTGGGGCCACGCGAGCGGCTGCCAAAGAGCTTTCCAACGAGGCATGGCTTTCCCTCCTGGCTCTTCGGGCATGGGAGCTGTGGCCAGAGCCGCGGCCCTACCGGAAAATGCTTCGGGGGCTGGCGTGGCGGCGCCAGGTGGGCGCCGGTGGCGCCGAGGCTGACGGCCGCCGGAAAGCCCGCAGCCCCACGGGCTGTGGGGCCACGCGAGCGGCTGCCAAAGAGCTTTCCAACGAGGCACGGCTTTCCCTCCTGGCTCTTCGGGCGTGGGAGCTGTGGCCAGAGCCGCGGCCCTACCGGAAAATGCTTCGCAGGCTGGCGCGGCGGCGCCACGTGGGCGCCGGTGGCGCCGAGGCTGACGGCCGCCGGAAAGCCCGCGGCCCCACAGGCTGTGGGGCCACGCGAGCGGCTGCCAAAGAGCTTTCCAACGAGGCACGGCTTTCCCTCCTGGCTCTTCGGGCATGGGAGCTGTCGCCAGAGCCGCGGCCCTACCGGAAAATGCTTCGCAGGCTGGCGCGGCGGCGTCACGTAGGCTTCGGTGGCGCCGAGGCTGACGGCCGCTGCAAAGCCCGCAGCCCCACGGGCTGTGGGGCCACGCGAGCGGCTGCCAAAGAGCTTTCCAACGAGGCATGGCTTTCCCTCCTGGCTCTTCGGGCGTGGGAGCTGTGGCCAGAGCCGCGGCCCTACCGGAAAATTCTTCGCAGGCTGGCGCGGCGGCGCCAGGTGGGCGCCGGTGGCGCCGAGGCTGACGGCCGCCGCAAAGCCCGCAGCCCCACGGGCTGTGGGGCCACGCGAGCGGCTGCCAAAGAGCTTTCCAATGAGGCACGGCTTTCCCTCCTGGCTCTTCGGGCGTGGGAGCTGTGGCCAGAGCCGCGGCCCTACCGGAAAATGCTTCGCAGGCTGGCGCGGCGGCGCCAGGTGGGCGCCGGTGGCGCCGAGGCTGACGGCCGCCGGAAAGCCCGCAGCCCCACGGGCTGTGGGGCCACGCGAGCGGCTGCCAAAGAGCTTTCCAACGAGGCACGGCTTTCCCTCCTGGCTCTTCGGGCGTGGAAGCTGTGGCCAGAGCCGCGGCCCTACCGGAAAATGCTTCGCAGTCTGGCGCGGCGGCGCCAGGTGGGCGCCGGTGGCCCCGAGGCTGACGGCCGCCGGAAAGCCCGCGGCCCCACAGGCTGTGGGGCCACGCGAGCGGCTGCCAAAGAGCTTTCCAACGAGGCATGGCTTTCCCTCCTGGCTCTTCGGGCATGGGAGCTGTGGCCAGAGCCGCGGCCCTACCGGAAAATGCTTCCCAGGCTGGCGCGGCGGTGCCAGGTGGGCGCCGGTGGCGCTGACACTGACGGCCGCCGGAAAGCCCGCAGCCCCATGGGCTGTGGGGCCACGCGAGCGGCTGACAAAGAGCTTTCCAACGAGGCACGGCTTTCCCTCCTGGCTCTTCGGGCGTGGGAGCTGTGGCCAGAGCCGCGGCCCTACCGGAAAATTCTTCGCAGGCTGGTGCGGCGGCGCCAGGTGGGCGCCGGTGGCGCCGAGGCTGACGGCCGCCGGAAAGCCCGCAGCCCCACGGGCTGTGGGGCCACGCGAGCGGCTGCCAAAGAGCTTTCCAACGAGGCACGGCTTTCCCTCCTGGCTCTTCGGGCGTGGGAGCTGTGGCCAGAGACGCGGCCCTACCGGAAAATGCTTCGCAGGCTGGCGCGGCGGCGCCAGGTGGGCGCCGGTGGCGCCGAGGCTGACGGCCGCCGGAAAGCCCGCAGCCCCACGGGCTGTGGGGCCACGCGAGCGGCTGCCAAAGAGCTTTCCAACGAGGCACGGCTTTCCCTCCTGGCTCTTCGGGCGTGGAAGCTGTGGCCAGAGCCGCGGCCCTACCGGAAAATGCTTCGCAGTCTGGCGCGGCGGCGCCAGGTGGGCGCCGGTGGCCCCGAGGCTGACGGCCGCCGGAAAGCCCGCGGCCCCACAGGCTGTGGGGCCACGCGAGCGGCTGCCAAAGAGCTTTCCAACGAGGCACGGCTTTCCCTCCTGGCTCTTCGGGCATGGGAGCTGTGGCCAGAGCCGCGGCCCTACCGGAAAATGCTTCCCAGGCTGGCGCGGCGGTGCCAGGTGGGCGCCGGTGGCGCTGACACTGACGGCCGCCGGAAAGCCCGCAGCCCCATGGGCTGTGGGGCCACGCGAGCGGCTGACAAAGAGCTTTCCAACGAGGCACGGCTTTCCCTCCTGGCTCTTCGGGCGTGGGAGCTGTGGCCAGAGCCGCGGCCCTACCGGAAAATTCTTCGCAGGCTGGCGCGGCGGCGCCAGGTGGGCGCCGGTGGCGCCGAGGCTGACGGCCGCCGGAAAGCCCGCAGCCCCACGGGCTGTGGGGCCACGCGAGCGGCTGCCAAAGAGCTTTCCAACGAGGCACGGCTTTCCCTCCTGGCTCTTCGGGCGTGGGAGCTGTGGCCAGAGACGCGGCCCTACCGGAAAATGCTTCGGGGGCTGGCGCGGCGGCGCCAGGTGGGCGCCGGTGGCGCCTAGGCTGACGGCCGCCGCAAAGCCCGCAGCCCCACGGGCTGTGGGGCCACACGAGCGGCTGCCAAAGAGCTTTCCAACGAGGCAGGGCTTTCCCTCCTGGCTCTTCGGGCGTGGGAGCTGTGGCCAGAGCCGCGGCCCTACCGGAAAATGCTTCGCAGGCTGGCGCGGCGGCGCCACGTAGGCTTCGGTGGCGCCGAGGCTGACGGCCGCTGGAAAGCCCGCAGCCCCACGGGCTGTGGGGCCACGCGAGCGGCTGCCAAAGAGCTTTCGAACGAGGCACGGCTTTCCCTCCTGGCTCTTCGGGCGTGGGAGCTGTGGCCAGAGCCGCGGCCCTACCGGAAAATGCTTCGCAGGCTGGCGCGGCGGCGCCACGTGGGCGCCGGTGGCGCCGAGGCTGACGGCCGCCGCAAAGCCCGCAGCCCCACGGGCTGTGGGGCCACACGAGCGGCTGCCAAAGAGCTTTCCAACGAGGCAGGGCTTTCCCTCCTGGCTCTTCGGGCGTGGGAGCTGTGGCCAGAGCCGCGGCCCTACCGGAAAATGCTTCGCAGGCTGGCGCGGCGGCGCCACGTAGGCTTCGGTGGCGCCGAGGCTGACGGCCGCTGGAAAGCCCGCAGCCCCACGGGCTGTGGGGCCACGCGAGCGGCTGCCAAAGAGCTTTCGAACGAGGCACGGCTTTTCCTCCTGGCTCTTCGGGCGTGGGAGCTGTGGCCAGAGCCGCGGCCCTACCGGAAAATGCTTCGGGGGCTGGCGCGGCGGCGCCAGGTGGGCGCCGGTGGCGCCGAGGCTGACGGCCGCCGGAAAGCCCGCAGCCCCACGGGCTGTGGGGCCACGCGAGCGGCTGCCAAAGAGCTTTCCAACGAGGCACGGCTTTCCCTCCTGGCTCTTCGGGCGTGGGAGCTGTGGCCAGAGCCGCGGCCCTACCGGAAAATGCTTCGCAGTCTGGCGCGGCGGCGCCAGGTGGGCGCCGGTGGCCCCGAGGCTGACGGCCGCCGGAAAGCCCGCGGCCCCACAGGCTGTGGGGCCACGCGAGCGGCTGCCAAAGAGCTTTCCAACGAGGCACGGCTTTCCCTCCTGGCTCTTCGGGCATGGGAGCTGTGGCCAGAGCCGCGGCCCTACCGGAAAATGCTTCCCAGGCTGGCGCGGCGGTGCCAGGTGGGCGCCGGTGGCGCTGACACTGACGGCCGCCGGAAAGCCCGCAGCCCCATGGGCTGTGGGGCCACGCGAGCGGCTGACAAAGAGCTTTCCAACGAGGCACGGCTTTCCCTCCTGGCTCTTCGGGCGTGGGAGCTGTGGCCAGAGCCGCGGCCCTACCGGAAAATTCTTCGCAGGCTGGCGCGGCGGCGCCAGGTGGGCGCCGGTGGCGCCGAGGCTGACGGCCGCCGGAAAGCCCGCAGCCCCACGGGCTGTGGGGCCACGCGAGCGGCTGCCAAAGAGCTTTCCAACGAGGCACGGCTTTCCCTCCTGGCTCTTCGGGCGTGGGAGCTGTGGCCAGAGACGCGGCCCTACCGGAAAATGCTTCGGGGGCTGGCGCGGCGGCGCCAGGTGGGCGCCGGTGGCGCCTAGGCTGACGGCCGCCGCAAAGCCCGCAGCCCCACGGGCTGTGGGGCCACACGAGCGGCTGCCAAAGAGCTTTCCAACGAGGCAGGGCTTTCCCTCCTGGCTCTTCGGGCGTGGGAGCTGTGGCCAGAGCCGCGGCCCTACCGGAAAATGCTTCGCAGGCTGGCGCGGCGGCGCCACGTAGGCTTTGGTGGCGCCGAGGCTGACGGCCGCTGGAAAGCCCGCAGCCCCACGGGCTGTGGGGCCACGCGAGCGGCTGCCAAAGAGCTTTCGAACGAGGCACGGCTTTCCCTCCTGGCTCTTCGGGCGTGGGAGCTGTGGCCAGAGCCGCGGCCCTACCGGAAAATGCTTCGCAGGCTGGCGCGGCGGCGCCACGTGGGCGCCGGTGGCGCCGAGGCTGACGGCCGCCGCAAAGCCCGCAGCCCCACGGGCTGTGGGGCCACACGAGCGGCTGCCAAAGAGCTTTCCAACGAGGCACGGCTTTCCCTCCTGGCTCTTCGGGCGTGGGAGCTGTGGCCAGAGCCGCGGCCCTACCGGAAAATGCTTCGCAGGCTGGCGCGGCGGCGCCACGTAGGCTTCGGTGGCGCCGAGGCTGACGGCCGCTGGAAAGCCCGCAGCCCCACGGGCTGTGGGGCCACGCGAGCGGCTGCCAAAGAGCTTTCGAACGAGGCACGGCTTTTCCTCCTGGCTCTTCGGGCGTGGGAGCTGTGGCCAGAGCCGCGGCCCTACCGGAAAATGCTTCGGGGGCTGGCGCGGCGGCGCCAGGTGGGCGCCGGTGGCGCCGAGGCTGACGGCCGCCGCAAAGCCCGCAGCCCCACGGGCTGTGGGGCCACGCGAGCGGCTGCCAAAGAGCTTTCCAATGAGGCACGGCTTTCCCTCCTGGCTCATCAGGCGTGGGAGCTGTCGCCAGAGCCGCGGCCTTACCGAAAAATGCTTCGCAGGCTGGCGCGGTGGCGCCATGTAGGCGCCGGTGGCACCGAGGCTGACGGCCGCGGGAAAGCCCGCAGCCCCACGGGCTGTGGGGCCACGCGAGCGGCTGCCAAAGAGCTTTCCAACGAGGCATGGCTTTCCCTCCTGGCTCTTCGGGCATGGGAGCTGTGGCCAGAGCCGCGGCCCTACCAGAAAATGCTTCGGGGGCTGGCGCGGCGTCGCCAGGTGGGCGCCGGTGGCGCAGAGGCTGACGGCCGCCGCAAAGCCCGCAGCCCCACGGGCTGTGGGGCCACGCGAGCGGCTGCCAAAGAGCTTTCCAACGAGGCACGGCTTTCCCTCCTGGCTCTTCGGGCGTGGGAGCTGTGGCCAGAGCCGCGGCCCTACCGGAAAATGCTTCGCAGGCTGGCGCGGCGGCGCCAGGTGGGCGCCGGTGGCGCCGAGGCTGACGGCCGCCGGAAAGCCCGCAGCCCCACGGGCTGTGGGGCCACGCGAGCGGCTGCCAAAGAGCTTTCCAACGAGGCACGGCTTTCCCTCCTGGCTCTTCGGGCGTGGAAGCTGTGGCCAGAGCCGCGGCCCTACCGGAAAATGCTTCGCAGGCTGGCGCGGCGGCGCCACGTGGGCGCGGGTGGCGCCGAGGCTGACGGCCGCCGCAAAGCCCGCGGCCCCACAGGCTGTGGGGCCACGCGAGCGGCTGCCAAAGAGCTTTCCAACGAGGCACAGCTTTCCCTCCTGGCTCTTCGGGCATGGGAGCTGTGGCCAGAGCCGCGGCCCTACCGGAAAATGCTTCCCAGGCTGGCGCGGCGGTGCCAGGTGGGCGCCGGTTGCGCTGAGACTGACGGCCGCCGGAAAGCCCGCAGCCCCATGGGCTGTGGGGCCACGCGAGCAGCTGCCAAAGATCTTTCCAACGAGGCACGGCTTTCCCTCCTGGCTCTTCGGGCGTGGGAGCTGTGGCCAGAGCCGCGGCCCTACCGGAAAATGCTTCGCAGGCTGGCGCGGCGGCGTCACGTAGGCTTCGGTGGCGCCGAGGCTGACGGCCGCCGCAAAGCCCGCAGCCCCACGGGCTGTGGGGCCACGTGAGCGGCTGCCAAAGATGTTTCCATCGAGACACGGCTTTCCCTCCTGGCTCTTCGGGCGTGGGAGCTGTGGCCAGAGACGCGGCCCTACCAAAAAATGCTTCGGGGGCTGGCGCGGCGGCCCCACGTGTGCGCCGGTGGCGCCGAGGCTGACGGCTGCCGCAAAGCCCGCAGCCCCACGGGCTGTGGGGCCACGCGAGCGGCTGCCAAAGAGCTTTCGAACGAGGCACGGCTTTCCCTCCTGGCTCTTCGGGCATGGGAGCTGTGGCCAGAGCCGCGGCCCTACCGGAAAATGCTTCGCAGGCTGGCGCGGCGGCGTCACGTAGGCTTCGGTGGCGCCGAGGCTGACGGCCGCTGCAAAGCCCGCAGCCCCACGGGCTGTGGGGCCACGCGAGCGGCTGCCAAAGAGCTTTCCAACGAGGCATGGCTTTCCCTCCTGGCTCTTCGGGCGTGGGAGCTGTGGCCAGAGCCGCGGCCCTACCGGAAAATTCTTCGCAGGCTGGCGCGGCGGCGCCAGGTGGGCGCCGGTGGCGCCGAGGCTGACGGCCGCCGCAAAGCCCGCAGCCCCACGGGCTGTGGGGCCACGCGAGCGGCTGCCAAAGAGCTTTCCAATGAGGCACGGCTTTCCCTCCTGGCTCTTCGGGCGTGGGAGCTGTGGCCAGAGCCGCGGCCCTACCGGAAAATGCTTCGCAGGCTGGCGCGGCGGCGCCAGGTGGGCGCCGGTGGCGCCGAGGCTGACGGCCGCCGGAAAGCCCGCAGCCCCACGGGCTGTGGGGCCACGCGAGCGGCTGCCAAAGAGCTTTCCAACGAGGCACGGCTTTCCCTCCTGGCTCTTCGGGCGTGGAAGCTGTGGCCAGAGCCGCGGCCCTACCGGAAAATGCTTCGCAGTCTGGCGCGGCGGCGCCAGGTGGGCGCCGGTGGCGCCGAGGCTGACGGCCGCCGGAAAGCCCGCGGCCCCACAGGCTGTGGGGCCACGCGAGCGGCTGCCAAAGAGCTTTCCAACGAGGCATGGCTTTCCCTCCTGGCTCTTCGGGCATGGGAGCTGTGGCCAGAGCCGCGGCCCTACCGGAAAATGCTTCCCAGGCTGGCGCGGCGGTGCCAGGTGGGCGCCGGTGGCGCTGACACTGACGGCCGCCGGAAAGCCCGCAGCCCCATGGGCTGTGGGGCCACGCGAGCGGCTGACAAAGAGCTTTCCAACGAGGCACGGCTTTCCCTCCTGGCTCTTCGGGCGTGGGAGCTGTGGCCAGAGCCGCGGCCCTACCGGAAAATTCTTCGCAGGCTGGCGCGGCGGCGCCAGGTGTGCGCCGGTGGCGCCGAGGCTGACGGCCGCCGGAAAGCCCGCAGCCCCACGGGCTGTGGGGCCACGCGAGCGGCTGCCAAAGAGCTTTCCAACGAGGCACGGCTTTCCCTCCTGGCTCTTCGGGCGTGGGAGCTGTGGCCAGAGACGCGGCCCTACCGGAAAATGCTTCGCAGGCTGGCGCGGCGGCGCCAGGTGGGCGCCGGTGGCGCCGAGGCTGACGGCCGCCGGAAAGCCCGCAGCCCCACGGGCTGTGGGGCCACGCGAGCGGCTGCCAAAGAGCTTTCCAACGAGGCACGGCTTTCCCTCCTGGCTCTTCGGGCGTGGAAGCTGTGGCCAGAGCCGCGGCCCTACCGGAAAATGCTTCGCAGTCTGGCGCGGCGGCGCCAGGTGGGCGCCGGTGGCCCCGAGGCTGACGGCCGCCGGAAAGCCCGCGGCCCCACAGGCTGTGGGGCCACGCGAGCGGCTGCCAAAGAGCTTTCCAACGAGGCACGGCTTTCCCTCCTGGCTCTTCGGGCATGGGAGCTGTGGCCAGAGCCGCGGCCCTACCGGAAAATGCTTCCCAGGCTGGCGCGGCGGTGCCAGGTGGGCGCCGGTGGCGCCTAGGCTGACGGCCGCCGCAAAGCCCGCAGCCCCACGGGCTGTGGGGCCACACGAGCGGCTGCCAAAGAGCTTTCCAACGAGGCAGGGCTTTCCCTCCTGGCTCTTCGGGCGTGGGAGCTGTGGCCAGAGCCGCGGCCCTACCGGAAAATGCTTCGCAGGCTGGCGCGGCGGCGCCACGTAGGCTTCGGTGGCGCCGAGGCTGACGGCCGCTGGAAAGCCCGCAGCCCCACGGGCTGTGGGGCCACGCGAGCGGCTGCCAAAGAGCTTTCGAACGAGGCACGGCTTTCCCTCCTGGCTCTTCGGGCGTGGGAGCTGTGGCCAGAGCCGCGGCCCTACCGGAAAATGCTTCGCAGGCTGGCGCGGCGGCGCCACGTGGGCGCCGGTGGCGCCGAGGCTGACGGCCGCCGCAAAGCCCGCAGCCCCACGGGCTGTGGGGCCACACGAGCGGCTGCCAAAGAGCTTTCCAACGAGGCAGGGCTTTCCCTCCTGGCTCTTCGGGCGTGGGAGCTGTGGCCAGAGCCGCGGCCCTACCGGAAAATGCTTCGCAGGCTGGCGCGGCGGCGCCACGTAGGCTTCGGTGGCGCCGAGGCTGACGGCCGCTGGAAAGCCCGCAGCCCCACGGGCTGTGGGGCCACGCGAGCGGCTGCCAAAGAGCTTTCCAACGAGGCACGGCTTTTCCTCCTGGCTCTTCGGGCGTGGGAGCTGTGGCCAGAGCCGCGGCCCTACCGGAAAATGCTTCGGGGGCTGGCGCGGCGGCGCCAGGTGGGCGCCGGTGGCGCCGAGGCTGACGGCCGCCGCAAAGCCCGCAGCCCCACGGGCTGTGGGGCCACGCGAGCGGCTGCCAAAGAGCTTTCCAATGAGGCACGGCTTTCCCTCCTGGCTCATCAGGCGTGGGAGCTGTCGCCAGAGCCGCGGCCTTACCGAAAAATGCTTCGCAGGCTGGCGCGGTGGCGCCATGTAGGCGCCGGTGGCACCGAGGCTGACGGCCGCGGGAAAGCCCGCAGCCCCACGGGCTGTGGGGCCACGCGAGCGGCTGCCAAAGAGCTTTCCAACGAGGCATGGCTTTCCCTCCTGGCTCTTCGGGCATGGGAGCTGTGGCCAGAGCCGCGGCCCTACCAGAAAATGCTTCGGGGGCTGGCGCGGCGTCGCCAGGTGGGCGCCGGTGGCGCCGATGATGACGGCCGCCGGAAAGCCCGCAGCCCCACGGGCTGTGGGGCCACGCGAGCGGCTGCCAAAGAGCTTTCCAACGAGGCACGGCTTTCCCTCCTGGCTCTTCGGGCGTGGGAGCTGTGGCCAGAGCCGCGGCCCTACCGGAAAATGCTTCGCAGGCTGGCGCGGCGGCGCCAGGTGGGCGCCGGTGGCGCCGAGACTGACGGCCGCCGGAAAGCCCGCAGCCCCACGGGCTGTGGGGCCACGCGAGCGGCTGCCAAAGAGCTTTCCAACGAGGCACGGCTTTCCCTCCTGGCTCTTCGGGCGTGGAAGCTGTGGCCAGAGCCGCGGCCCTACCGGAAAATGCTTCGCAGGCTGGCGCGGCGGCGTCACGTAGGCGCCGGTGTCGCCGAGGCTGACGGCCGCCGTAAAGCCCGCAGCCCCACGGGCTGTGGGGCCACGCGAGCGGCTGCCAAAGAGCTTTCCAACAAGGCACGGCTTTTCCTCCTGGCTCTTCGGGCGTGGGCGCTGTGGCCAGAGCCGCGGCCCTACCGGAAAATGCTTCGCAGGCTGGCGCGGCGGCGCCAGGTGGGCGCCGGTGGCGCCGAGGCTGACGGCCGCTGGAAAGCCCGCAGCCCCACGGGCTGTGGGGCCACGCGAGCGGCTGCCAAAGAGCTTTCCAACGAGGCACGGCTTTCCCTCCTGGCTCTTCGGGCGTGGGAGCTGTGGCCAGAGCCGCGGCCCTACCGGAAAATGCTTCGCAGGCTGGCGCGGCGGCGCCACGTGGGCGCGGGTGGCGCCGAGGCTGACGGCCGCCGCAAAGCCCGCGGCCCCACAGGCTGTGGGGCCACGCGAGCGGCTGACAAAGAGCTTTCCAACGAGGCACAGCTTTCCCTCCTGGCTCTTCGGGCATGGGAGCTGTGGCCAGAGCCGCGGCCCTACCGGAAAATGCTTCCCAGGCTGGCGCGGCGGTGCCAGGTGGGCGCCGGTTGCGCTGAGACTGACGGCCGCCGGAAAGCCCGCAGCCCCATGGGCTGTGGGGCCACGCGAGCAGCTGCCAAAGATCTTTCCAACGAGGCACGGCTTTCCCTCCTGGCTCTTCGGGCGTGGGAGCTGTGGCCAGAGCCGCGGCCCTACCGGAAAATGCTTCGCAGGCTGGCGCGGCGGCGTCACGTAGGCTTCGGTGGCGCCGAGGCTGACGGCCGCCGCAAAGCCCGCAGCCCCACGGGCTGTGGGGCCACGTGAGCGGCTGCCAAAGATGTTTCCATCGAGACACGGCTTTCCCTCCTGGCTCTTCGGGCGTGGGAGCTGTGGCCAGAGCCGCGGCCCTACCAAAAAATGCTTCGGGGGCTGGCGCGGCGGCCCCACGTGTGCGCCGGTGTCGCCGAGGCTGACGGCTGCCGCAAAGCCCGCAGCCCCACGGGCTGTGGGGCCACGCGAGCGGCTGCCAAAGAGCTTTCGAACGAGGCACGGCTTTTCCTCCTGGCTCTTCGGGCGTGGGAGCTGTGGCCAGAGCCGCGGCCCTACCGGAAAATGCTTCGGGGGCTGGCGCGGCGGCGCCAGGTGGGCGCCGGTGGCGCCGAGGCTGACGGCCGCCGCAAAGCCCGCAGCCCCACGGGCTGTGGGGCCACGCGAGCGGCTGCCAAAGAGCTTTCCAATGAGGCACGGCTTTCCCTCCTGGCTCATCAGGCGTGGGAGCTGTCGCCAGAGCCGCGGCCTTTACCGAAAAATGCTTCGCAGGCTGGCGCGGTGGCGCCATGTAGGCGCCGGTGGCACCGAGGCTGACGGCCGCTGGAAAGCCCGCAGCCCCACGGGCTGTGGGGCCACGCGAGCGGCTGCCAAAGAGCTTTCCAACGAGGCATGGCTTTCCCTCCTGGCTCTTCGGGCATGGGAGCTGTGGCCAGAGCCGCGGCCCTACCAGAAAATGCTTCGGGGGCTGGCGCGGCGGCGCCAGGTGGGCGCCGGTGGCGCCGATGATGACGGCCGCCGCAAAGCCCGCAGCCCCACGGGCTGTGGGGCCACGCGAGCGGCTGCCAAAGAGCTTTCCAACGAGGCACGGCTTTCCCTCCTGGCTCTTCGGGCGTGGGAGCTGTGGCCAGAGCCGCGGCCCTACCGGAAAATGCTTCGCAGGCTGGCGCGGCGGCGCCAGGTGGGCGCCGGTGGCGCCGAGGCTGACGGCCGCCGGAAAGCCCGCAGCCCCACGGGCTGTGGGGCCACGCGAGCGGCTGCCAAAGAGCTTTCCAACGAGGCACGGCTTTCCCTCCTGGCTCTTCGGGCGTGGAAGCTGTGGCCAGAGCCGCGGCCCTACCGGAAAATGCTTCGCAGGCTGGCGCGGCGGCGTCACGTAGGCGCCGGTGTCGCCGAGGCTGACGGCCGCCGTAAAGCCCGCAACCCCACGGGCTGTGGGGCCACGCGAGCGGCTGCCAAAGAGCTTTCCAACAAGGCACGGCTTTTCCTCCTGGCTCTTCGGGCGTGGGCGCTGTGGCCAGAGCCGCGGCCCTACCAGAAAATGCTTCGCAGGCTGGCGCGGCGGCGCCAGGTGGGCGCCGGTGGCGCCGAGGCTGACGGCCGCCGGAAAGCCCGCAGCCCCACGGGCTGTGGGGCCACGCGAGCGGCTGCCAAAGAGCTTTCCAACGAGGCACGGCTTTCCCTCCTGGCTCTTCGGGCGTGGGAGCTGTGGCCAGAGCCGCGGCCCTACCGGAAAATGCTTCGCAGGCTGGCGCGGCGGCGCCACGTGGGCGCGGGTGGCGCCGAGGCTGACGGCCGCCGCAAAGCCCGCGGCCCCACAGGCTGTGGGGCCACGCGAGCGGCTGCCAAAGAGCTTTCCAACGAGGCACGGCTTTCCCTCCTGGCTCTTCGGGCATGGGAGCTGTGGCCAGAGCCGCGGCCCTACCGGAAAATGCTTCCCAGGCTGGCGCGGCGGTGCCAGGTGGGCGCCGGTTGCGCTGAGACTGACGGCCGCCGGAAAGCCCGCAGCCCCATGGGCTGTGGGGCCACGCGAGCAGCTGCCAAAGATCTTTCCAACGAGGCACGGCTTTCCCTCCTGGCTCTTCGGGCGTGGGAGCTGTGGCCAGAGCCGCGGCCCTACCGGAAAATGCTTCGCAGGCTGGCGCGGCGGCGTCACGTAGGCTTCGGTGGCGCCGAGGCTGACGGCCGCCGCAAAGCCCGCAGCCCCACGGGCTGTGGGGCCACGCGAGCGGCTGCCAAAGAGCTTTCGAACGAGGCACGGCTTTCCCTCCTGGCTCTTCGGGCGTGGGAGCTGTGGCCAGAGCCGCGGCCCTACCGGAAAATTCTTCGCAGGCTGGCGCGGCGGCGCCAGGTGGGCGCCGGTGGCGCCGAGGCTGACGGCCGCTGGAAAGCCCGCAGCCCCACGGGCTGTGGGGCCACGCGAGGGGCTGCTAAAGAGCTTTCCAACGAGGCACGGCTTTCCCTCCTGGCTCTTCGGGCATGGGAGCTGTGGCCAGAGCCGCGGCCCTACTGGAAAATGCTTCGCAGGCTGGCGCGGTGGCGCCATGTAGGCGCCGGTGGCACCGAGGCTGACGGCCGCTGGAAAGCCCGCAGCCCCACGGGCTGTGGGGCCACGTGAGCGGCTGCCAAAGATGTTTCCATCGAGACACGGCTTTCCCTCCTGGCTCTTCGGGCGTGGGAGCTGTGGCCAGAGCCGCGGCCCTACCAAAAAATGCTTCGGGGGCTGGCGCGGCGGCCCCACGTGTGCGCCGGTGGCGCCGAGGCTGACGGCTGCCGCAAAGCCCGCAGCCCCACGGGCTGTGGGGCCACGCGAGCGGCTGCCAAAGAGCTTTCGAACGAGGCACGGCTTTCCCTCCTGGCTCTTCGGGCGTGGGAGCTGTGGCCAGAGCCGCGGACCTACTGGAAAACACTTCGTAGGCTGGCGCGGCGGCGCCAGGTGGGCGCCAGTGTCGCCGAGGCTGACGGCCGCCGGAAAGCCCGCGGCCCCACAGGCTGTGGGGCCACGCGAGCGGATGCCAAAGAGCTTTCCAACGAGGCACGGCTTTCCCTCCTGGCTCTTCGCGCATGGGAGCTGTGGCCAGAGCCGCGGCCCTACCGGAAAATGCTTCCCAGGCTGGCGCGGCGGTGCCAGGTGGGCGCCGGTGGCGCTGAGACTGACAGCCGCCGGAAAGCCCGCAGCCCCATGGGCTGTGGGGCCACGCGAGCAGCTGCCAAAGATCTTTCCAACAAGGCATGGCTTTCCTCCTGGCTCTTCGGGCGTGGGAGCTGTGGCCAGAGCCGCGGCCCTACCGCAAAATGCTTCGCAGGCTGGCGCGGCGGCGTCACGTAGGCTTCGGTGGCGCCGAGGCTGACGGCCGCCGCAAAGCCCGCAGCCCCACGGGCTGTGGGGCCACGCGAGCGGCTGACAAAGAGCTTTCCAACGAGGCACGGCTTTTCCTCCTGGCTCTTCGGGCGTGGGAGCTGTGGCCAGAGCCGCGGCCCTACCGGAAAATTCTTCGCAGGCTGGCGCGGCGGCGCCAGGTGGGCGCCGGTGGCACCGAGGCTGACGGCCGCCGCAAAGCCCGCAGCCCCACGGGCTGTGGGGCCACGCGAGCGGCTGCCAAAGAGCTTTCCAATGAGGCACGGCTTTCCCTCCTGGCTCTTCGGGCGTGGGAGCTGTGGCCAGAGACGCGGCCCTACCGGAAAATGCTTCGGGGGCTGGCGCGGCGGCGCGAGGTGGGCGCCGGTGGCGCCGAGGCTGACGGCCGCCGCAAAGCCCGCAGCCCCACGGGCTGTGGGGCCACGCGAGCGGCTGCCAAAGAGCTTTCCAACGAGGCACGGCTTTCCCTCCTGGCTCTTCGGGCGTGGAAGCTGTGGCCAGAGCCGCGGCCCTACCGGAAAATGCTTCGCAGGCTGGCACGGCGGCGTCACGTAGGCGCCGGTGGCGCCGAGGCTGACGGCCGCCGCAAAGCCCGCAGCCCCACGGTCTGTGGGGCCACGCGAGCGGCTGCCAAAGAGCTTTCCAACAAGGCACGGCTTTTCCTCATGGCTCTTCGGGCGTGGGAGCTGTGGCCAGAGCCGCGGCCCTACCGGAAAATGCTTCGCAGGCTGGCGCGGCGGCGCCAGGTGGGTGCCGGTGGCGCCGATGATGACGGCCGACGGAAAGCCCGCAGCCCCACGGGCTGTGGGGCCACGCGAGCGGCTGCCAAAGAGCTTTCCAACGAGGCATGGCTTTCCCTCCTGGCTCTTCGGGCATGGGAGCTGTGGCCAGAGCCGCGGCCCTACCGGAAAATGCTTCGCAGGCTGGCGCGGCGGCGCCAGGTGGGCGCCGGTGGCGCCGAGGCTGACGGCCGCCGGAAAGCCCGCAGCCCCACGGGCTGTGGGGCCACGCGAGCGGCTGCCAAAGAGCTTTCCAACGAGGCACGGCTTTCCCTCCTGGCTCTTCGGGCGTGGGAGCTGTGGCCAGAGCCGCGGCCCTACCGGAAAATGCTTCGCAGGCTGGCGCGGCGGCGCCAGGTGGGCGCCGGTGGCGCCGAGGCTGACGGCCGCCGGAAAGCCCGCAGCCCCACGGGCTGTGGGGCCACGCGAGCGGCTGCCAAAGAGCTTTCCAACGAGGCACGGCTTTCCCTCCTGGCTCTTCGGGCGTGGAAGCTGTGGCCAGAGCCGCGGCCCTACCGGAAAATGCTTCGCAGGCTGGCGCGGCGGCGTCACGTAGGCGCCGGTGTCGCCGAGGCTGACGGCCGCCGTAAAGCCCGCAGCCCCACGGGCTGTGGGGCCACGCGAGCGGCTGCCAAAGAGCTTTCCAACAAGGCACGGCTTTTCCTCCTGGCTCTTCGGGCGTGGGCGCTGTGGCCAGAGCCGCGGCCCTACCAGAAAATGCTTCGCAGGCTGGCGCGGCGGCGCCAGGTGTGCGCCGGTGGCGCCGAGGCTGACGGCCGCCGGAAAGCCCGCAGCCCCACGGGCTGTGGGGCCACGCGAGCGGCTGCCAAAGAGCTTTCCAACGAGGCACGGCTTTCCCTCCTGGCTCTTCGGGCGTGGAAGCTGTGGCCAGAGCCGCGGCCCTACCGGAAAATGCTTCGGGGGCTGGCGCGGCAGCGCCAGGTGGGCGCCGGTGGCGCCGAGGCTGACGGCCGCCGCAAAGCCCGCAGCCCCACGGGCTGTGGGGCCACGCGAGCGGCTGCCAAAGAGCTTTCCAACGAGGCACGGCTTTCCCTCCTGGCTCTTCGGGCGTGGGAGCTGTGGCCAGAGCCGCGGCCCTACCGGAAAATGCTTCGCAGGCTGGCGCGGCGGCGCCACGTGGGCGCCGGTGGCGCCGAGGCTGACGGCCGCCGCAAAGCCCGCGGCCCCACAGGCTGTGGGGCCACGCGAGCGGCTGCCAAAGAGCTTTCCAACGAGGCACGGCTTTCCCTCCTGGCTCTTCGGGCGTGGGAGCTGTCGCCAGAGCCGCGGCCCTACCGGAAAATGCTTCGCAGGCTGGCGCGGCGGCGTCACGTAGGCTTCGGTGGCGCCGAGGCTGACGGCCGCCGCAAAGCCCGCAGCCCCACGGGCTGTGGGGCCACGCGAGCGGCTGCCAAAGAGCTTTCCAACAAGGCACGGCTTTTCCTCCTGGCTCTTCGGGCGTGGGAGCTGTGGCCAGAGCCGCGGCCCTACCGGAAAATGCTTCGCAGGCTGGCGCGGCGGCGCCAGGTGGGTGCCGGTGGCGCCGATGATGACGGCCGACGGAAAGCCCGCAGCCCCACGGGCTGTGGGGCCACGCGAGCGGCTGCCAAAGAGCTTTCCAACGAGACACGGCTTTCCCTCCTGGCTCTTCGGGCGTGGGAGCTGTGGCCAGAGCCGCGGCCCTACCAGAAAATGCTTCGGGGGCTGGCCCGGCGGCGCCAGGTGGGCGCCCGTGGCGCCGAGGCTGACGGCCGCTGGAAAGCCCGCAGCCCCACGGGCTGTGGGGCCACGCGAGGGGCTGCTAAAGAGCTTTCCAACGAGGCACAGCTTTCCCTCCTGGCTCTTCGGGCATGGGAGCTGTGGCCAGAGCCGCGGCCCTACCGGAAAATGCTTCGCAGGCTGGCGCGGTGGCGCCATGTAGGCGCCGGTGGCACCGAGGCTGACGGCCGCTGGAAAGCCCGCAGCCCCACGGGCTGTGGGGCCACGCGAGCGGCTGCCAAAGATGTTTCCATCGAGACACGGCTTTCCCTCCTGGCTCTTCGGGCGTGGGAGCTGTGGCCAGAGCCGCGGCCCTACCAGAAAATGCTTCGGGGGCTGGCGCGGCGGCCCCACGTGTGCGCCGGTGGCGCCGAGGCTGACGGCCGCCGCAAAGCCCGCAGCCCCACGGGCTGTGGGGTCACGCGAGCGGCTGCCAAAGAGCTTCCAACGAGGCACGGCTTTCCCTCCTGGCTCTTCGGGCGTGGGAGCTGTGGCCAGAGCCGCGGCCCTACCGGAAAATGCTTCGCAGGCTGGCGCGGCGGCGCCACGTAGGCGCCGGTGGCACCGAGGCTGACGGCCGCCGGAAAGCCCGCAGCCCCACGGTCTGTGGGGCCACGCGAGCGGCTGCCAAAGAGCTTTCCAACGAGACACGGCTTTCCCTCCTGGCTCTTCGGGCGTGGGAGCTGTGGCCAGAGCCGCGGCCCTACCGGAAAATGCTTCGCAGGCTGGCGCGGCGGCGTCACGTAGGCTTCGGTGGCGCCGAGGCTGACGGCCGCCGCAAAGCCCGCAGCCCCACGGGCTGTGGGGCCACGCGAGCGGCTGCCAAAGAGCTTTCCAACGAGGCACGGCTTTCCCTCCTGGCTCTTCGGGCGTGGGAGCTGTGGCCAGAGCCGCGGCCCTACCGGAAAATTCTTCGCAGGCTGGCGCGGCGGCGCCAGGTGGGCGCCGCTGGCGCCGAGGCTGACGGCCGCCGGAAAGCCCGCAGCCCCACGGGCTGTGGGGCCACGCGAGCGGCTGCCAAAGAGCTTTCCAACAAGGCACGGCTTTTCCTCCTGGCTCTTCGGGCGTGGGAGCTGTGGCCAGAGCCGCGGCCCTACCGGAAATTGCTTCGCAGGCTGGCGCGGCGGCGCCAGGTGGGTGCCGGTGGCGCCGATGATGACGGCCGCCGGAAAGCCCGCAGCCCCACGTGCTGTGGGGCCACGCGAGCGGCTGCCAAAGAGCTTTCCAACGAGGCACGGCTTTCCCTCCTGGCTCTTCGGGCGTGGGAGCTGTGGCCAGAGCCGCGGCCCTACCAGAAAATGCTTCGGGGGCTGGCGCGGCGGCGCCAGGTGGGCGCCGGTGTCGCCGAGGCTGACGGCCGCTGGAAAGCCCGCAGCCCCACGGGCTGTGGGGCCACGCGAGCGGCTGCTAAAGAGCTTTCCAACGAGGCACGGCTTTCCCTCCTGGCTCTTCGGGCATGGGAGCTGTGGCCAGAGCCGCGGCCCTACTGGAAAATGCTTCGCAGGCTGGCGCGGTGGCGCCATGTAGGCGCCGGTGGCACCGAGGCTGACGGCCGCTGGAAAGCCAGCAGCCCCACGGGCCGTGGGGCCACGTGAGCGGCTGCCAAAGATGTTTCCATCGAGACACGGCTTTCCCTCCTGGCTCTTCGGGCGTGGGAGCTGTGGCCAGAGCCGCGGCCCTACCAGAAAATGCTTCGGGGGCTGGCGCGGCGGCCCCACGTGTGCGCCGGTGGCGCCGAGGCTGACGGCTGCCGCAAAGCCCGCAGCCCCACGGGCTGTGGGGCCACGCGAGCGGCTGCCAAAGAGCTTTCGAACGAGGCACGGCTTTCCCTCCTGGCTCTTCGGGCGTGGGAGCTGTGGCCAGAGCTGCGGCCCTACCGGAAAACGCTTCGTAGGCTGGCGCGGCGGCGCCAGGTGGGTGCCAGTGTCGCCGAGGCTGACGGCCGCCGCAAAGCCCGCGGCCCCACAGGCTGTGGGGCCACGCGAGCGGCTGCCAAAGAGCTTTCCAACGAGGCACGGCTTTCCCTCCTGGCTCTTCGGGCATGGGAGCTGTGGCCAGAGCCGCGGCCCTACCGGAAAATGCTTCCCAGGCTGGCGCGGCGGTGCCAGGTGGGCGCCGGTGGCGCTGAGACTGACGGCCGCCGGAAAGCCCGCAGCCCCATGGGCTGTGGGGCCACGCGAGCAGCTGCCAAAGATCTTTCCAACAAGGCATGGCTTTCCCTCCTGGCTCTTCGGGCGTGGGAGCTGTGGCCAGAGCCGCGGCCCTACCGGAAAATGCTTCGCAGGCTGGCGCGGCGGCGTCACGTAGGCTTCGGTGGCGCCGAGGCTGACGGCCGCCGCAAAGCCCGCAGCCCCACGGGCTGTGGGGCCACGCGAGCGGCTGCCAAAGAGCTTTCCAACGAGGCACGGCTTTCCCTCCTGGCTCTTCGGGCGTGGAAGCTGTGGCCAGAGCCGTGGCCCTACCGGAAAATGCTTCGCAGGCTGGCACGGCGGCGTCACGTAGGCGCCGGTGGCGCCGAGGCTGACGGCCGCCACAAAGCCCGCAGCCCCACGGTCTGTGGGGCCACGCGAGCGGCTGCCAAAGAGCTTTCCAACGAGGCACGGCTTTTCCTCCTGGCTCTTCGGGCGTGGGAGCTGTGGCCAGAGACGCGGCCCTACCGGAAAATGCTTCGCAGGCTGGCGCGGCGGCGCCAGGTGGGTTCCGGTGGCGCCGATGATGACGGCCGACGGAAAGCCCGCAGCCCCACGGGCTGTGGGGCCACGCGAGCGGCTGCCAAAGAGCTTCCAACGAGGCACGGCTTTCCCTCCTGGCTCTTCGGGCGTGGGAGCTGTGGCCAGAGCCGCGGCCCTACCGGAAAATGCTTCGCAGGCTGGCGCGGCGGCGCCAGGTGGGCGCCGGTGGCACCGAGGCTGACGGCCGCCGCAAAGCCCGCAGCCCCACGGGCTGTGGGGCCACGCGAGCGGCTGCCAAAGAGCTTTCCAATGAGGCACGGCTTTCCCTCCTGGCTCTTCGGGCATGGGAGCTGTGGCCAGAGCCGCGGCCCTACCGGAAAATGCTTCGCAGGCTGGCGCGGCGGCGACAGGTGGGCGCCGGTGGCGCCGAGGCTGACGGCCGCCGCAAAGCCCGCAGCCCCAAGGGCTGTGGGGCCACGCGAGCGGCTGCCAAAGAGCTTTCCAACGAGGCACGGCTTTCCCTCCTGGCTCTTCGGGCGTGGGAGCTGTGGCCAGAGCCGCGGCCCTACCGGAAAATGCTTCGCAGGCTGGCACGGCGGCGTCACGTAGGCGCCGGTGGCGCCGAGGCTGACGGCCGCCGCAAAGCCCGCAGCCCCACGGGCTGTGGGGCCACGCGAGCGGCTGCCAAAGAGCTTTCCAACAAGGCACGGCTTTTCCTCCTGGCTCTTCGGGCGTGGGAGCTGTGGCCAGAGCCGCGGCCCTACCGGAAAATGCTTCGCAGGCTGGCGCGGCGGCGCCAGGTGGGTGCCGGTGGCGCCGATGATGACGGCCGACGGAAAGCCCGCAGCCCCACGGGCTGTGGGGCCACGCGAGCGGCTGCCAAAGAGCTTTCCAACGAGGCACGGCTTTCCCTCCTGGCTCTTCGGGCGTGGGAGCTGTGGCCAGAGCCGCGGCCCTACCGGAAAATGCTTCGGGGGCTGGCGCGGCGGCGCCAGGTGGGCGCCGGTGTCGCCGAGGCTGACGGCCGCTGGAAAGCCCGCAGCCCCACGGGCTGTGGGGCCACGCGAGCGGCTGCTAAAGAGCTTTCCAACGAGGCACAGCTTTCCCTCCTGGCTCTTCGGGCGTGGGAGCTGTGGCCAGAGCCGTGGCCCTACCGGAAAATGCTTCGCAGGCTGGCGCGGTGGCGCCATGTAGGCGCCGGTGGCACCGAGGCTGACGGCCGCTGGAAAGCCCGCAGCCCCACGGGCTGTGGGGCCACGCGAGCGGCTGCCAAAGATGTTTCCATCGAGACACGGCTTTTCCTCCTGGCTCTTCGGGCGTGGGAGCTGTGGCCAGAGCCGCGGCCCTACCAGAAAATGCTTCGGGGGCTGGCGCGGCGGCCCCACGTGTGCGCCGGTGGCGCCGAGGCTGACGGCCGCCGCAAAGCCCGCAGCCCCACGGGCTGTGGGGCCACGCGAGCGGCTGCCAAAGAGCTTCCAACGAGGCACGGCTTTCCCTCCTGGCTCTTCGGGCGTGGGAGCTGTGGCCAGAGCCGCGGCCCTACCGGAAAATGCTTCGCAGGCTGGCGCGGCGGCGCCACGTAGGCGCCGGTGGCACCGAGGCTGACGGCCGCCGCAAAGCCCGCAGCCCCACGGGCTGTGGGGCCACGCGAGCGGCTGCCAAAGAGCTTTCCAACGAGGCACGGCTTTCCCTCCTGGCTCTTCGGGCGTGGAAGCTGTGGCCAGAGCCGCGGCCCTACCGGAAAATGCTTCGCAGGCTGGCGTGGTGGCGCCATGTAGGCGCCGGTGGCACCGAGGCTGACGGCCGCTGGAA
>NW_027436283.1:0-67738 GCF_964199755.1 Larus michahellis
CTCTATGCTCTACCGGATGGAGTATAGCTCCATGGTGATTCAACCCCAGTGCGATGATTGGGTATATGGTGTATACTGAGGCATTGCGTATCGTTAAGACAAAAGCTGTGGCTTTGCTCTCAGTGGGATCATAGGTGAAATTAACCAGATACCACCAGGATTGAAATTTTCTCTCAAACTCAATTGCATTATCCCATATTACTTTTCGAATTTCAGTGGGCAAGGTGCCTTCTTCACCTTCCCTTATAATTGCGGCTGTCATAGATTGCATCCACAGTTGGGCTTGGATACAACTAAGGGCCAAGGAAACATTGTTTGGGGTTGTACCAAGTGCATTTGTGATCAGCTGATGGTCTTTTTCACCTGTTTCCTCCCACTGAGGCAATATATTCGATAAAAGCCATTGGTGATTTCCCAATGCTGATAGAGAGGACTGTAGAGGATGTTTTAATTTGTCTAGATCACTAGTAGTTGTGACTAGTTTGTTTGCAAGTATCTCAGCATCTGTACTATTTAAGACTCCCAGTCCTGTTCCTAAGATACCAGTCACCTCTCTCTTCAGTCGTTGTGAGGTGTCAACAGTTCGCCGGCCTAACCATGCTGACCATCCTGCATAAGATGTACTCAGGAATGGTGAGCAGGTGGGTTTGATCGCAGAGATATTAATCTGCATTGACAATTCTACTCGTTTGAGGGAATATGTTGGGTTAAACGGTATTTGTTGTTGACCTGTGTGTTTAATGGCATAAGGGCCAATGTTAAAGGTGTAAGGAGTTAGACTAATGGAGGGCTGAGTAGCTACACCCTTGAAAGTTTGTGGGGGTGTAGGTTTTGGGTTCATTTCAACAGGTTCAGATGTATTTGAGTCAATCATAAATTCAAATAACAATTCCGTGCCCCTGTAGCCCCAAATACAATATACTATGATAGGTTTGATAAAGGTGAAGTTGTGCCAGCAATCTGAGTTTGGCTCTATAATTTTGTAACAATCAATCAGTGTTATATTTGTCCGGTTTAGTAGAGTCTACATGGATGGTTTCAATTACAGTTGGTCTATGGTGAGCAGACCCATTGATTACTCGGCAGCTAATTTGTATTTTCTTTCCTGGGACGGCTTCAAGCTTAGCCATTTGGAGTGAGTCTTTCCAACTCCATTTATCTCTGGAATATACTTCACTTCCTTGTATAACCAGAGTGGAGAGATTTAAATCCCTCATGTTTTCTAGTGTCTCAGTGCTTGCAGTGTATCGTGACAGTGCATTATCCCAAAGCTCATCATCAAGGGGCAGATTCTTAAGTCCGCTCAATAAGGTGTCATTATCGGGGGTTTCAGATAGTGGCAGTGGAACCAGACTAGTCTGTGGAGTTGAGTCAGGTTCGACTTTATCTATGCTTTGATCTATCTCATGTTTTGAAAACACCTCATTTTCATGTAGGACTACAGTGGCCAGGCTCAATTTTCCTTTTCCTGTTCCTGCCATCGCATTGTGTTTTACATAAGCTTGAGACCACGGCCATTCTGGGTCTCTTTGACTACAAACAACAGGGAGTAAAAAGATAAAACTGAATAGCATCAATTCCATCTGCCAATTCGTCATTCTAAAATTTAGGCCTCCAGATGGCCATACATAACAAAAATAATATTATTGCCAGGATCAATGTCAGGATTCCCTGGAGACACTCGAGGTTAGCGTAGGCCAATGCGTCTGTCCACGTACAGTTCTTCCGAGGTTCCTGTAAGACACAAAGGAAAAGAAAATCTGCTCGGTCTCATTTGACCGACGGGGTTAAAAAGAGGGCGAGATCCACCGGGTGCTGATCCGGTGTATCTTCCCTGAACAGTCTTTGGCTTCCCGTGCATGGGGGTTTTTGGGAGTAGCTAACACCATTGGTACTGTGCCAATTTGAGGCATTTTCACTAACACAGGTTGCCCAGGGTGAAATTGTCCCAGGTATTTTCGTGGTTCATTGGGAACTTTTGGAGTGATGATATCAGCAGATACACAGAAAGCTTTCGTTTTAGGACAGCCATCTCCACTCCATCTGTTATTTAATTGATAGATGGCATCATCCAATGGCAAATGCCAACCAGGTTCATGAGTTTTTGCAAAACGCTTAACCAATCCATTGGTGCGTTCAACAATGCCATTAGCCTGAGGATAATAGGGAGTATGAAATACCCATCGAATCCCTTCTTCTTTGGCCCAATCTTGTACCACTGTAGCGGTAAAGTGTGAACCGTTATCACTTTGGATTTCCTCAGGAAGGGGAAGTGTGCTGAACCACCCTTTTAGGCCTTTCACTGTGTTGTTCCCGGTAGCTGATTTGAAGCTGGTGGCCATAGCGAGGCCAGAGATAATCTCCACTCCGACTAGGACGTATCTTTTCTCACCTGATGATCTCAAGGGCCCAATATAATCAATTTGCCATGAATGCCACAATGTTTTCTTGTCCCGAATGTGTAAAGGAGGCGCCTTACTCGGATGATCTTTATTGAGTCGTAGGCGACATTGTGAACAGGCGGTTACTACTTGTTCACACAGCTTAACCGACACAGGCCACCCCCGGGCTAGACCTTCCTGATACAGATCAGCACGGCCTGTATGGCCACGCTTAATATGTAACCATTCGAGTAAGCGTTCCCATTCCCGACCATCATCTACAATGTCAATTTGCTGCAACCGCGTGAGGCTATCTACCTGTTGGTTGAATTGAGCAGTGATCGAGTTCGAACGATCATGGCCTTTTACCCAACCAATGTGCAATGTTCTCTGTCCTCCCATTTCCAACAGTTGCTTCCAACTCTCTGTCTCCCAGATTGGGACTCTATTCACCTGCCAATCATTGGCTGCCCAGTGTCCAATCCATTCAGTGGCTCCTTTAAAAACAGCATATGAGTCAGTGTAAATGTAAGTAGCCCCACGTTGTGCAGCTAGTAGGACGGCTCTGAGTTCCCCTACTTGTGCGCTACCTTCTCCTGTTTCAATTGCTCTTTCCCCCGTTGCTACTTCCAGTGCTACGGCCTTGTATTTCCACTTATTGTTCTCACGGTGAGATGACGCATCAGTAAACCACACTCCTGTAAGATCACTGCCTTCTTTCAGAGGAGGTGCTTCTTGGATTGGAGATGGTCTGTTTGGTGGGGATTGGAACAATAGGGCACCATCTATATCCTTCTGGAGCTTGGATACTTTGATACTACCTTCAGAGATTGGCATGATATCATTAATGCCTTCTAAATAAGCATACCACTTTCGAACTGTGGGTTTCTGGGCAATGCCGGCTGGTGGTGCTGTCCCTTTACGGACCACATCTAGGAGACGAAAAGGGCCCCGAACAATCACGCTCTGTTCTCTCCTTATCTGCTCTGCTCGTTGCAATGCTCGCACCAGGGACAGTAAACCCTTCTCTAGGTCTGAATATCTGCTCTCAGTATCATTAAAGGAGTGAGAGCTAAATTCTAATGGTCTCTCCGGTCCTGCTGGTCCCTTTTGCCATAAGTTACAATGAGAGCCATGTTCGCTGGACCCCCATTCTACATGGACAGGGTCAGTTGGATGTATGGGGCCAAGTTGTTGGAATAACCTTAGCTCTTTTATTAGCAATTCCAGTGCATTAGTATGTTGTTCAGTCCACTCCCAGGATTTACCTTTTTTGAGCAAACAATAAAGGGGGCGAGCAATGATGGAAAAGCCAGGGATGTGTTTACGCCAATAACTTAAAGTTCCCAGAACTTGCTGTAACTCCTTCGTGCTGGAAGGATTCTGTCCATGTTCTATTTTTTTCAGGGTATCCTGAGGGACAGAAGCAGCTCCCTTAATCCACCAGACCCCCAGGAATTTAACTTCCTGTGCAGGTCCCTGACATTTTGAGTCTGGAATTTCCAATCCCAAATCTGATAATGTTTTTCGGATGTTTTGCATCATGTCTTGTACACTTTCTTGGCTCTCTCCCCCCCTATTAAGATGTCGTCAATATATTGGTATACTGTACATCCCTGTGAAACAGGAATCTCTGATAGCGCTTTAGCTAAAGCATTATGAGCAATGGTGGGGGAATGTTTGTATCCTTGTGGAAGTCGGTTAAAGGTATATTGGACTCCTTTCCACGTGAATGCAAACTGCGCTTTGTCTTGCTCAAGGAGGGGAATCATAAAAAACATGTCTTTTACATCTAAGGCAGCCATCCAAGGATGGGCAGCTCCTTTTATCATTGTCACAATTTCCGCGATACTCGGAACCGCAGCGGTCAGGGGTGCAGCGTTGGCGTTTAACTTTCGGTAATCTACTGTGAAACGCCATTGCCCGGTTGGTTTCTTTACTGGCCACACCGGTGAATTATAAGGCGAGTGAGTCCTCTTAATGATGTTTCTTTTTTCTAAATCTGATACCACCCCGTCTGCTCCTGCAAGTGCAGCTGCAGGCAGTGGGTACTGTCGGACGTTGGTAATTTTAGAGGGAGGCAAAGGTATAGATGTTTCTAATAGGCCCAGTTTAACTGCGTCTAATCCTTTTTTGCGTCCTGCAAAACTCCACACAGTTCCATCCGGGAATTTCCACATTCGCCCACGCAGCACGTCAAATCCTAGGAGGTTAGAATGTGAGGCACCCACTAACACTTCTGCCCTAGTCATTCGCTGCTCTCCCGGCAACCAGAGGTTAATTTTTGCAGTGGGGCATGTTTTTACCACACCATCAATTCCTGTGAAGTTGACTCTGCGTCGGGTGGGATTTATACCTAGAAGTTGTGCTGTTTCGTTAGTGATTGCAGACATTTGGGCTCCAGTATCAATAATAAAATTTACCAATATCTTCCGGGGTCCAACAGGAATGATAATAACGGGTTCGGAGTCTTTATGAGAGAGCCATTGAATTGCTAGTACCTGCCGGACAGGGTGGCTCACTGCCCTCCCCGGGGATAGGAGTTTTTTGGCTGGGACTCTGTCAAATCAATCAAGTTACGTTCCGGTGCAGAAGGCACAATTTTCTCACGACTTGGGGATTCTCTGGTTAGACTTTTCTCCCCAGCCACATTATTCTTTCTAGTTAGAGATTGGACTAGTGTACGGAGGTCTCCCGTAGGGACACCGTGCAAGAATTGTCGGGGCACCCCTAATTGTAGGGCTTTACGCCACAACTCATTCCGGTCCTTATCAGGCTTAAACCTTTCCTCCGATTTAGGGTTTTTAGTGTGAGTTCGGACTTGGCGAACCTTTCGGGGGTGTTCGGAGGATTTCTCACTAGTTAGGCTGGCCCAGCCCATTCGGCGCCCATATTGATCTATTTCCTGTACATATTCATTCCAGGTGGGCATGTAGTGACGACGGCCCCGCCTATGAGCACCCCGAGCCTCTCGTATACGATCTTGAGTACGAACAAGGAACGGTTTCAGGCAATCGGGAAGACCACGGATGAGAGGGGCTAATCGATCGGGGTCAATAGGGGCTGACATTGGGGATTTCCGAAATTCCTCTCTGTCATACATGGCTTGCAGACAAGCTGCTTTCCGTACAGCCGCAAACAGATCAGAGTAGCCTGTAGCTCTAATCTCTAACGGCTCCCCCCTCTCTCGCGGATCCATACCCCCTGCCCAATAGGCTGCTCGAGCAGTTAGGGAATAATTATGATCCCCAGGCATAGTGGTTAAAAACACTCCTGGTCCCCAAGAGTCTCCTGCTTCTTCCTCACTCAGCATAATTCTGTCCCCCCCTTCAGAAGAAACTCGCCACACGTACTCAACAGCTGACTCTTCTGGTCGCCTCGAATATTTCTCCCTTATTTTTGTTAACTCGGTTGGTGTCCGTGGAACGGTACGCACAGTGGTGTGAATTTCATCATCGTCATCAACCGCAGCTTCAGTTTTAACCAGAGGACGTAAAGGAAAAACTTGGGATTTCAAAGTAAAAGTCCTTTCCTCCTCATCTTCTTCGTCATCCTCACTATTAGACAAAAAATCTCCGGTCTGGGTTCCGGAATTTGGATAACACATTAACTTACGAATCTGTTGGACCTGGGTCGAGGGCTGCATTTTATCTAAGAGCCCAGTCACCCTTTCTAATAATATTTTAAGTTGAGCATTCTGGTTTCCTAAACATTCATTCTCACTCACAAGCTTATCGACGTGAGTTCTTAATTTTTCTCCTGTCTCCTTTTGCAAGGCTAATGATGACTTCAGCACCTCATTCTCCGATTTCAGGGTTGCATATTCTACAGCTGAAATCAGATTAGGAGCAGGGGTTTCTCTAGCTTCTTGTTGTGCACAAGATAAACAGGCGCCTAACGCAGCACAAATCACACCCTTGCCTTTCCCCGCTCTGAGCTTCTGTGAAACCCGACACTCTTCAATACGTTCCACCACTTTCTCTTCATCCTTCCAAAATTTTTGGGCCCACTCCTTCCCAGCCTGGGAAGGGGCACAATCATATTTTTGCAGCAGTTTATCCATGGCAATCCTGCCGACTACGCCAAATTCTGTTGCGTGAAACGGGGCCAAGCGGTTTTGGCAGAAGATAAACCCCCTTGCGTTCTAACACTCCTCACCGAGGTGGGAGGCTAGGTGCGGCTAGGTTTAAATTCTGAGTGATGCCCAATTCAGCACTATCAGTCCAATCGCGTTTAATATGTATTAAACTACTACGATTTGGATACACTAATAGTGGACTGCACCTTCAGTCTAGTCGTGCTCCTGAACTAGCACGGCCTCTCTGTAGTTTTGGTCGCGTTCAGTGAGAAAGCGGAACGACTAGCTACTTAAACAGTGCAGTTTATTTAAACAACAGATATACAGGTTCTTTAGGATTGCCGGTGATAAATACACTGTCTGCAAAGCACGTGCAAATAAAGATATTGCTAAGTATACAAACGCGCGACAAAATTATAAACGATACAGCCTGGCTATAAACGTAGGGTAGAGATTCTCTAGAGAAATTTCTAAGTCCCCGAGAAAGCGCTCGGTGTAATCGAAGTCTTACCCAAAGGCGTCCCTATGGGGGGGAAGAAAGGCTCAGCCCGTCGACTGATCCCGGAAATCAGCGGTGGAATACTTCGCGATGGTGTCTTCCCTGACATCCCCTCTCTCTTGGGCTATTTTTATATTATTTTTTTATCTTCAAAGTGGAGTTTGAGTGACTTTAGTCATACATACTTTTATTATGATTAATGTATTCAAGGAGGAGTGTTCACACCTCGGGGGCGGATAGCCTCCGGGATGGAGGTGTGTTTTGGTACATTGTGGTGAGCAAAGTTCGCACAAAAGGACAGCATTTCATCAACATTTGACGAAATGTTGGCTCGGGTAGCGTGTAGGCCGCTTATCAGTTCCGTAGTACCATCTCGTCCCCATATCTGCTATTCGTCACAAGGGAAGGCCACGGAACAAGCGTGTTCCGTTCCATCCCTCGTGTAGTTTCGCAAACAACCTCGCGCAGGGAATCACAGATGTTGCATTCTTCGTGTGCTAGCTGTGGCTGTATTCTACCTCAGAAGCCTCTTGATTTTATGACTTTCCTTAATGTGTGAACAATGCTGTATTTTTGTATTCTTGGCCAATTTAGTAATTATTCCACATAATCCACCCCGTGACTACAGTCACTCAAGCTCCACGATAATCAATACTGATGGGGAATATCACATGTCCTCTTATGGCGAGGGATATCAAGTGCAAATACTTCTTGCGGGGTGATTAAGCGAGTTAAGCGTTTCATCATAATCCAAAGTCTAACATGCAAAACAATTGTCAAAGCAAAGCACAATACAGTGAGTACTAGTAGAACAACAACAGGATGGAGCATCTTGTTAAAAAGTCCTGTAGCTGTCGGTGACCATCCAAAGAGGGTGTCCCACCATTCATGTCCACCGTCTCTCTTGACCCTTTCCAGTACATGGTGTATTTCTTCAACATCATGATGGACAGTAATCAGAGTTCTTTGTCCATTTTCTTGGGCCTCTTTCAACAATCGCTTCAATTCATCGTGTTGTAGCAACTTCCTCACTAGTGAGAGATTCATTCCGATAGGGGTAGGCAGCAAATCTCGAATCAATGTGTAATTAGATTGTAGCAATTGAAAAGACGTAACAGGAGCTGAATAACTGAAGTCACATCCAATGATGTTAGTAAAGTTACAAACACAAAGATTTGAGTTATTACTTATATCTACTGCTATGTCATCTACGAATACAAAAGTACAGGGAGACCTCATGCAAACACACCCTTTCCCAATATATACAAGCACAGTTTCTGGGGTTTCATCAGGTTGTATCTCAAAATGACAAACATTCTGGTTGGTGTCAAGACAAATGTCTTGTGCCTTGAGAGTATTACTCTCACAAATGAATCCTTGTTGATCTCGTGAAATGCATGCTTCAACATCAACAGTTTGCCATTTATTCTCGTTTTGTTGTGCCCACACTCTATGCTCTACCGGATGGAGTATAGCTCCATGGTGATTCAACCCCAGTGCGATGATTGGGTATATGGTGTATACTGAGGCATTGCGTATCGTTAAGACAAAAGCTGTGGCTTTGCTCTCAATGGGATCATAGGTGAAATTAACCAGATACCACCAGGACTGAAATTTTCTCTCAAACTCAATTGCATTATCCCATATTACTTTTCGAATTTCAGTGGGCAAGGTGCCTTCTTCACCTTCCCTTATAATTGCGGCTGTCATAGATTGCATCCACAGTTGGGCTTGGATACAACTAAGGGCCAAGGAAACATTGTTTGGGGTTGTACCAAGTGCATTTGTGATCAGCTGATGGTCTTTTTCACCTGTTTCCTCCCACTGAGGCAATATATTCGATAAAAGCCATTGGTGATTTCCCAATGCTGATAGAGAGGACTGTAGAGGATGTTTTAATTTGTCTAGATCACTAGTAGTTGTGACTAGTTTGTTTGCAAGTATCTCAGCATCTGTACTATTTAAGACTCCCAGTCCTGTTCCTAAGATACCAGTCACCTCTCTCTTCAGTCGTTGTGAGGTGTCAACAGTTCGCCGGCCTAACCATGCTGACCATCCTGCATAAGATGTACTCAGGAATGGTGAGCAGGTGGGTTTGATCGCAGAGATATTAATCTGCATTGACAATTCTACTCGTTTGAGGGAATATGTTGGGTTAAACGGTATTTGTTGTTGACCTGTGTGTTTAATGGCATAAGGGCCAATGTTAAAGGTGTAAGGAGTTAGACTAATGGAGGGCTGAGTAGCTACACCCTTGAAAGTTTGTGGGGGTGTAGGTTTTGGGTTCATTTCAACAGGTTCAGATGTATTTGAGTCAATCATAAATTCAAATAACAATTCCGTGCCCCTGTAGCCCCAAATACAATATACTATGATAGGTTTGATAAAGGTGAAGTTGTGCCAGCAATCTGAGTTTGGCTCTATAATTTTGTAACAATCAATCAGTGTTATATTTGTCCGGTTTAGTAGAGTCTACATGGATGGTTTCAATTACAGTTGGTCTATGGTGAGCAGACCCATTGATTACTCGGCAGCTAATTTGTATTTTCTTTCCTGGGACGGCTTCAAGCTTAGCCATTTGGAGTGAGTCTTTCCAACTCCATTTATCTCTGGAATATACTTCACTTCCTTGTATGACCAGAGTGGAGAGATTTAAATCCCTCATGTTTTCTAGTGTCTCAGTGCTTGCAGTGTATCGTGACAGTGCATTATCCCAAAGCTCATCATCAAGGGGCAGATTCTTAAGTCCGCTCAATAAGGTGTCATTATCGGGGGTTTCAGATAGTGGCAGTGGAACCAGACTAGTCTGTGGAGTTGAGTCAGGTTCGACTTTATCTATGCTTTGATCTATCTCATGTTTTGAAAACACCTCATTTTCATGTAGGACTACAGTGGCCAGGCTCAATTTTCCTTTTCCTGTTCCTGCCATCGCATTGTGTTTTACATAAGCTTGAGACCACGGCCATTCTGGGTCTCTTTGACTACAAACAACAGGGAGTAAAAAGATAAAACTGAATAGCATCAATTCCATCTGCCAATTCGTCATTCTAAAATTTAGGCCTCCAGATGGCCATACATAACAAAAATAATATTATTGCCAGGATCAATGTCAGGATTCCCTGGAGACACTCGAGGTTAGCGTAGGCCAATGCGTCTGTCCACGTACAGTTCTTCCGAGGTTCCTGTAAGACACAAAGGAAAAGAAAATCTGCTCGGTCTCATTTGACCGACGGGGTTAAAAAGAGGGCGAGATCCACCGGGTGCTGATCCGGTGTATCTTCCCTGAACAGTCTTTGGCTTCCCGTGCATGGGGGTTTTTGGGAGTAGCTAACACCATTGGTACTGTGCCAATTTGAGGCATTTTCACTAACACAGGTTGCCCAGGGTGAAATTGTCCCAGGTATTTTCGTGGTTCATTGGGAACTTTTGGAGTGATGATATCAGCAGATACACAGAAAGCTTTCATTTTAGGACAGCCATCTCCACTCCATCTGTTATTTAATTGATAGATGGCATCATCCAATCGCAAATGCCAACCAGGTTCATGAGTTTTTGCAAAACGCTTAACCAATCCATTGGTGCGTTCAACAATGCCATTAGCCTGAGGATAATAGGGAGTATGAAATACCCATCGAATCCCTTCTTCTTTGGCCCAATCTTGTACCACTGTAGCGGTAAAGTGTGAACCGTTATCACTTTGGATTTCCTCAGGAAGGGGAAGTGTGCTGAACCACCCTTTTAGGCCTTTCACTGTGTTGTTCCCGGTAGCTGATTTGAAGCTGGTGGCCATAGCGAGGCCAGAGATAATCTCCACTCCGACTAGGACGTATCTTTTCTCACCTGATGATCTCAAGGGCCCAATATAATCAATTTGCCATGAATGCCACAATGTTTTCTTGTCCCGAATGTGTAAAGGAGGCGCCTTACTCGGATGATCTTTATTGAGTCGTAGGCGACATTGTGAACAGGCGGTTACTACTTGTTCACACAGCTTAACCGACACAGGCCACCCCCGGGCTAGACCTTCCTGATACAGATCAGCACGGCCTGTATGGCCACGCTTAATATGTAACCATTCGAGTAAGCGTTCCCATTCCCGACCATCATCTACAATGTCAATTTGCTGCAACCGCGTGAGGCTATCTACCTGTTGGTTGAATTGAGCAGTGATCGAGTTCGAACGATCATGGCCTTTTACCCAACCGATGTGCAATGTTCTCTGTCCTCCCATTTCCAACAGTTGCTTCCAACTCTCTGTCTCCCAGATTGGGACTCTATTCACCTGCCAATCATTGGCTGCCCAGTGTCCAATCCATTCAGTGGCTCCTTTAAAAACAGCATATGAGTCAGTGTAAATGTAAGTAGCCCCACGTTGTGCAGCTAGTAGGACGGCTCTGAGTTCCCCTACTTGTGCGCTACCTTCTCCTGTTTCAATTGCTCTTTCCCCCGTTGCTACTTCCAGTGCTACGGCCTTGTATTTCCACTTATTGTTCTCACGGTGAGATGACGCATCAGTAAACCACACTCCTGTAAGATCACTGCCTTCTTTCAGAGGAGGTGCTTCTTGGATTGGAGATGGTCTGTTTGGTGGGGATTGGAACAATAGGGCACCATCTATATCCTTCTGGAGCTTGGATACTTTGATACTACCTTCAGAGATTGGCATGATATCATTAATGCCTTCTAAATAAGCATACCACTTTCGAACTGTGGGTTTCTGGGCAATGCCGGCTGGTGGTGCTGTCCCTTTACGGACCACATCTAGGAGACGAAAAGGGCCCCGAACAATCACGCTCTGTTCTCTCCTTATCTGCTCTGCTCGTTGCAATGCTCGCACCAGGGACAGTAAACCCTTCTCTAGGTCTGAATATCTGCTCTCAGTATCATTAAAGGAGTGAGAGCTAAATTCTAATGGTCTCTCCGGTCCTGCTGGTCCCTTTTGCCATAAGTTACAATGAGAACCATGTTCGCTGGACCCCCATTCTACATGGACAGGGTCAGTTGGATGTATGGGGCCAAGTTGTTGGAATAACCTTAGCTCTTTTATTAGCAATTCCAGTGCATTAGTATGTTGTTCAGTCCACTCCCAGGATTTACCTTTTTTGAGCAAACAATAAAGGGGGCGAGCAATGATGGAAAAGCCAGGGATGTGTTTACGCCAATAACTTAAAGTTCCCAGAACTTGCTGTAACTCCTTCGTGCTGGAAGGATTCTGTCCATGTTCTATTTTTTTCAGGGTATCCTGAGGGACAGAAGCAGCTCCCTTAATCCACCAGACCCCCAGGAATTTAACTTCCTGTGCAGGTCCCTGACATTTTGAGTCTGGAATTTCCAATCCCAAATCTGATAATGTTTTTCGGATGTTTTGCATCATGTCTTGTACACTTTCTTGGCTCTCTCCCCCCCTATTAAGATGTCGTCAATATATTGGTATACTGTACATCCCTGTGAAACAGGAATCTCTGATAGCGCTTTAGCTAAAGCATTATGAGCAATGGTGGGGGAATGTTTGTATCCTTGTGGAAGTCGGTTAAAGGTATATTGGACTCCTTTCCACGTGAATGCAAACTGCGCTTTGTCTTGCTCAAGGAGGGGAATCATAAAAAACATGTCTTTTACATCTAAGGCAGCCATCCAAGGATGGGCAGCTCCTTTTATCATTGTCACAATTTCCGCGATACTCGGAACCGCAGCGGTCAGGGGTGCAGCGTTGGCGTTTAACTTTCGGTAATCTACTGTGAAACGCCATTGCCCGGTTGGTTTCTTTACTGGCCACACCGGTGAATTATAAGGCGAGTGAGTCCTCTGAATGATGTTTCTTTTTTCTAAATCTGATACCACCCCGTCTGCTCCTGCAAGTGCAGCTGCAGGCAGTGGGTACTGTCGGACGTTGGTAATTTTAGAGGGAGGCAAAGGTATAGATGTTTCTAATAGGCCCAGTTTAACTGTGTCTAATCCTTTTTTGCGTCCTGCAAAACTCCACGCAGTTCCATCCGGGAATTTCCACATTCGCCCACGCAGCACGTCAAATCCTAGGAGGTTAGAATGTGAGGCACCCACTAACACTTCTGCCCTAGTCATTCGCTGCTCTCCCGGCAACCAGAGGTTAATTTTTGCAGTGGGGCATGTTTTTACCACACCATCAATTCCTGTGAAGTTGACTCTGCGTCGGGTGGGATTTATACCTAGAAGTTGTGCTGTTTCGTTAGTGATTGCAGACATTTGGGCTCCAGTATCAATAATAAAATTTACCAATATCTTCCGGGGTCCAACAGGAATGATAATAACGGGTTCGGAGTCTTTATGAGAGAGCCATTGAATTGCTAGTACCTGCCGGACAGGGTGGCTCACTGCCCTCCCCGGGGATAGGAGTTTTTTGGCTGGGACTCTGTCAAATCAATCAAGTTACGTTCCGGTGCAGAAGGCACAATTTTCTCACGACTTGGGGATTCTCTGGTTAGACTTTTCTCCCCAGCCACATTATTCTTTCTAGTTAGAGATTGGACTAGTGTACGGAGGTCTCCCGTAGGGACACCGTGCAAGAATTGTCGGGGCACCCCTAATTGTAGGGCTTTACGCCACAACTCATTCCGGTCCTTATCAGGCTTAAACCTTTCCTCCGATTTAGGGTTTTTAGTGTGAGTTCGGACTTGGCGAACCTTTCGGGGGTGTTCGGAGGATTTCTCACTAGTTAGGCTGGCCCAGCCCATTCGGCGCCCATATTGATCTATTTCCTGTACATATTCATTCCAGGTGGGCATGTAGTGACGACGGCCCCGCCTATGAGCACCCCGAGCCTCTCGTATACGATCTTGAGTACGAACAAGGAACGGTTTCAGGCAATCGGGAAGACCACGGATGAGAGGGGCTAATCGATCGGGGTCGATAGGGGCTGACATTGGGGATTTCCGAAATTCCTCTCTGTCATACATGGCTTGCAGACAAGCTGCTTTCCGTACAGCCGCAAACAGATCAGAGTAGCCTGTAGCTCTAATCTCTAACGGCTCCCCCCTCTCTCGCGGATCCATACCCCCTGCCCAATAGGCTGCTCGAGCAGTTAGGGAATAATTATGATCCCCAGGCATAGTGGTTAAAAACACTCCTGGTCCCCAAGAGTCTCCTGCTTCTTCCTCACTCAGCATAATTCTGTCCCCCCCTTCAGAAGAAACTCGCCACACGTACTCAACAGCTGACTCTTCTGGTCGCCTCGAATATTTCTCCCTTATTTTTGTTAACTCGGTTGGTGTCCGTGGAACGGTACGCACAGTGGTGTGAATTTCATCATCGTCATCAACCGCAGCTTCAGTTTTAACCAGAGGACGTAAAGGAAAAACTTGGGATTTCAAAGTAAAAGTCCTTTCCTCCTCATCTTCTTCGTCATCCTCACTATTAGACAAAAAATCTCCGGTCTGGGTTCCGGAATTTGGATAACACATTAACTTACGAATCTGTTGGACCTGGGTCGAGGGCTGCATTTTATCTAAGAGCCCAGTCACCCTTTCTAATAATATTTTAAGTTGAGCATTCTGGTTTCCTAAACATTCATTCTCACTCACAAGCTTATCGACGTGAGTTCTTAATTTTTCTCCTGTCTCCTTTTGCAAGGCTAATGATGACTTCAGCACCTCATTCTCCGATTTCAGGGTTGCATATTCTACAGCTGAAATCAGATTAGGAGCAGGGGTTTCTCTAGCTTCTTGTTGTGCACAAGATAAACAGGCGCCTAACACAGCACAAATCACACCCTTGCCTTTCCCCGCTCTGAGCTTCTGTGAAACCCGACACTCTTCAATACGTTCCACCACTTTCTCTTCATCCTTCCAAAATTTTTGGGCCCACTCCTTCCCAGCCTGGGAAGGGGCACAATCATATTTTTGCAGCAGTTTATCCATGGCAATCCTGCCGACTACGCCAAATTCTGTTGCGTGAAACGGGGCCAAGCGGTTTTGGCAGAAGATAAACCCCCTTGCGTTCTAACACTCCTCACCGAGGTGGGAGGCTAGGTGCGGCTAGGTTTAAATTCTGAGTGATGCCCAATTCAGCACTATCAGTCCAATCGCGTTTAATATGTATTAAACTACTACGATTTGGATACACTAATAGTGGACTGCACCTTCAGTCTAGTCGTGCTCCTGAACTAGCACGGCCTCTCTGTAGTTTTGGTCGCGTTCAGTGAGAAAGCGGAACGACTAGCTACTTAAACAGTGCAGTTTATTTAAACAACAGATATACAGGTTCTTTAGGATTGCCGGTGATAAATACACTGTCTGCAAAGCACGTGCAAATAAAGATATTGCTAAGTATACAAACGCGCGACAAAATTATAAACGATACAGCCTGGCTATAAACGTAGGGTAGAGATTCTCTAGAGAAATTTCTAAGTCCCCGAGAAAGCGCTCGGTGTAATCGAAGTCTTACCCAAAGGCGTCCCTATGGGGGGGAAGAAAGGCTCAGCCCGTCGACTGATCCCGGAAATCAGCGGTGGAATTCTTCGCGATGGTGTCTTCCCTGACATCCCCTCTCTCTTGGGCTATTTTTATATTATTTTTTTATCTTCAAAGTGGAGTTTGAGTGACTTTAGTCATACATACTTTTATTATGATTAATGTATTCAAGGAGGAGTGTTCACACCTCGGGGGCGGATAGCCTCCGGGATGGAGGTGTGTTTTGGTACATTGTGGTGAGCAAAGTTCGCACAAAAGGACAGCATTTCATCAACATTTGACGAAATGTTGGCTCGGGTAGCGTGTAGGCCGCTTATCAGTTCCGTAGTACCATCTCGTCCCCATATCTGCTATTCGTCACAAGGGAAGGCCACGGAACAAGCGTGTTCCGTTCCATCCCTCGTGTAGTTTCGCAAACAACCTCGCGCAGGGAATCACAGATGTTGCATTCTTCGTGTGCTAGCTGTGGCTGTATTCTACCTCAGAAGCCTCTTGATTTTATGACTTTCCTTAATGTGTGAACAATGCTGTATTTTTGTATTCTTGGCCAATTTAGTAATTATTCCACATAATCCACCCCGTGACTACAGTCACTCAAGCTCCACGATAATCAATACTGATGGGGAATATCACATGTCCTCTTATGGCGAGGGATATCAAGTGCAAATACTTCTTGCGGGGTGATTAAGCGAGTTAAGCGTTTCATCATAATCCAAAGTCTAACATGCAAAACAATTGTCAAAGCAAAGCACAATACAGTGAGTACTAGTAGAACAACAACAGGATGGAGCATCTTGTTAAAAAGTCCTGTAGCTGTCGGTGACCATCCAAAGAGGGTGTCCCACCATTCATGTCCACCGTCTCTCTTGACCCTTTCCAGTACATGGTGTATTTCTTCAACATCATGATGGACAGTAATCAGAGTTCTTTGTCCATTTTCTTGGGCCTCTTTCAACAATCGCTTCAATTCATCGTGTTGTAGCAACTTCCTCACTAGTGAGAGATTCATTCCGATAGGGGTAGGCAGCAAATCTCGAATCAATGTGTAATTAGATTGTAGCAATTGAAAAGACGTAACAGGAGCTGAATAACTGAAGTCACATCCAATGATGTTAGTAAAGTTACAAACACAAAGATTTGAGTTATTACTTATATCTACTGCTATGTCATCTACGAATACAAAAGTACAGGGAGACCTCATGCAAACACACCCTTTCCCAATATATACAAGCACAGTTTCTGGGGTTTCATCAGGTTGTATCTCAAAATGACAAACATTCTGGTTGGTGTCAAGACAAATGTCTTGTGCCTTGAGAGTATTACTCTCACAAATGAATCCTTGTTGATCTCGTGAAATGCATGCTTCAACATCAACAGTTTGCCATTTATTCTCGTTTTGTTGTGCCCACACTCTATGCTCTACCGGATGGAGTATAGCTCCATGGTGATTCAACCCCAGTGCGATGATTGGGTATATGGTGTATACTGAGGCATTGCGTATCGTTAAGACAAAAGCTGTGGCTTTGCTCTCAGTGGGATCATAGGTGAAATTAACCAGATACCACCAGGACTGAAATTTTCTCTCAAACTCAATTGCATTATCCCATATTACTTTTCGAATTTCAGTGGGCAAGGTGCCTTCTTCACCTTCCCTTATAATTGCGGCTGTCATAGATTGCATCCACAGTTGGGCTTGGATACAACTAAGGGCCAAGGAAACATTGTTTGGGGTTGTACCAAGTGCATTTGTGATCAGCTGATGGTCTTTTTCACCTGTTTCCTCCCACTGAGGCAATATATTCGATAAAAGCCATTGGTGATTTCCCAATGCTGATAGAGAGGACTGTAGAGGATGTTTTAATTTGTCTAGATCACTAGTAGTTGTGACTAGTTTGTTTGCAAGTATCTCAGCATCTGTACTATTTAAGACTCCCAGTCCTGTTCCTAAGATACCAGTCACCTCTCTCTTCAGTCGTTGTGAGGTGTCAACAGTTCGCCGGCCTAACCATGCTGACCATCCTGCATAAGATGTACTCAGGAATGGTGAGCAGGTGGGTTTGATCGCAGAGATATTAATCTGCATTGACAATTCTACTCGTTTGAGGGAATATGTTGGGTTAAACGGTATTTGTTGTTGACCTGTGTGTTTAATGGCATAAGGGCCAATGTTAAAGGTGTAAGGAGTTAGACTAATGGAGGGCTGAGTAGCTACACCCTTGAAAGTTTGTGGGGGTGTAGGTTTTGGGTTCATTTCAACAGGTTCAGATGTATTTGAGTCAATCATAAATTCAAATAACAATTCCGTGCCCCTGTAGCCCCAAATACAATATACTATGATAGGTTTGATAAAGGTGAAGTTGTGCCAGCAATCTGAGTTTGGCTCTATAATTTTGTAACAATCAATCAGTGTTATATTTGTCCGGTTTAGTAGAGTCTACATGGATGGTTTCAATTACAGTTGGTCTATGGTGAGCAGACCCATTGATTACTCGGCAGCTAATTTGTATTTTCTTTCCTGGGACGGCTTCAAGCTTAGCCATTTGGAGTGAGTCTTTCCAACTCCATTTATCTCTGGAATATACTTCACTTCCTTGTATAACCAGAGTGGAGAGATTTAAATCCCTCATGTTTTCTAGTGTCTCAGTGCTTGCAGTGTATCGTGACAGTGCATTATCCCAAAGCTCATCATCAAGGGGCAGATTCTTAAGTCCGCTCAATAAGGTGTCATTATCGGGGGTTTCAGATAGTGGCAGTGGAACCAGACTAGTCTGTGGAGTTGAGTCAGGTTCGACTTTATCTATGCTTTGATCTATCTCATGTTTTGAAAACACCTCATTTTCATGTAGGACTACAGTGGCCAGGCTCAATTTTCCTTTTCCTGTTCCTGCCATCGCATTGTGTTTTACATAAGCTTGAGACCACGGCCATTCTGGGTCTCTTTGACTACAAACAACAGGGAGTAAAAAGATAAAACTGAATAGCATCAATTCCATCTGCCAATTCGTCATTCTAAAATTTAGGCCTCCAGATGGCCATACATAACAAAAATAATATTATTGCCAGGATCAATGTCAGGATTCCCTGGAGACACTCGAGGTTAGCGTAGGCCAATGCGTCTGTCCACGTACAGTTCTTCCGAGGTTCCTGTAAGACACAAAGGAAAAGAAAATCTGCTCGGTCTCATTTGACCGACGGGGTTAAAAAGAGGGCGAGATCCACCGGGTGCTGATCCGGTGTATCTTCCCTGAACAGTCTTTGGCTTCCCGTGCATGGGGGTTTTTGGGAGTAGCTAACACCATTGGTACTGTGCCAATTTGAGGCATTTTCACTAACACAGGTTGCCCAGGGTGAAATTGTCCCAGGTATTTTCGTGGTTCATTGGGAACTTTTGGAGTGATGATATCAGCAGATACACAGAAAGCTTTCATTTTAGGACAGCCATCTCCACTCCATCTGTTATTTAATTGATAGATGGCATCATCCAATCGCAAATGCCAACCAGGTTCATGAGTTTTTGCAAAACGCTTAACCAATCCATTGGTGCGTTCAACAATGCCATTAGCCTGAGGATAATAGGGAGTATGAAATACCCATCGAATCCCTTCTTCTTTGGCCCAATCTTGTACCACTGTAGCGGTAAAGTGTGAACCGTTATCACTTTGGATTTCCTCAGGAAGGGGAAGTGTGCTGAACCACCCTTTTAGGCCTTTCACTGTGTTGTTCCCGGTAGCTGATTTGAAGCTGGTGGCCATAGCGAGGCCAGAGATAATCTCCACTCTGACTAGGACGTATCTTTTCTCACCTGATGATCTCAAGGGCCCAATATAATCAATTTGCCATGAATGCCACAATGTTTTCTTGTCCCGAATGTGTAAAGGAGGCGCCTTACTCGGATGATCTTTATTGAGTCGTAGGCGACATTGTGAACAGGCGGTTACTACTTGTTCACACAGCTTAACCGACACAGGCCACCCCCGGGCTAGACCTTCCTGATACAGATCAGCACGGCCTGTATGGCCACGCTTAATATGTAACCATTCGAGTAAGCGTTCCCATTCCCGACCATCATCTACAATGTCAATTTGCTGCAACCGCGTGAGGCTATCTACCTGTTGGTTGAATTGAGCAGTGATCGAGTTCGAACGATCATGGCCTTTTACCCAACCAACGTGCAATGTTCTCTGTCCTCCCATTTCCAACAGTTGCTTCCAACTCTCTGTCTCCCAGATTGGGACTCTATTCACCTGCCAATCATTGGCTGCCCAGTGTCCAATCCATTCAGTGGCTCCTTTAAAAACAGCATATGAGTCAGTGTAAATGTAAGTAGCCCCACGTTGTGCAGCTAGTAGGACGGCTCTGAGTTCCCCTACTTGTGCGCTACCTTCTCCTGTTTCAATTGCTCTTTCCCCCGTTGCTACTTCCAGTGCTACGGCCTTGTATTTCCACTTATTGTTCTCACGGTGAGATGACGCATCAGTAAACCACACTCCTGTAAGATCACTGCCTTCTTTCAGAGGAGGTGCTTCTTGGATTGGAGATGGTCTGTTTGGTGGGGATTGGAACAATAGGGCACCATCTATATCCTTCTGGAGCTTGGATACTTTGATACTACCTTCAGAGATTGGCATGATATCATTAATGCCTTCTAAATAAGCATACCACTTTCGAACTGTGGGTTTCTGGGCAATGCCGGCTGGTGGTGCTGTCCCTTTACGGACCACATCTAGGAGACGAAAAGGGCCCCGAACAATCACGCTCTGTTCTCTCCTTATCTGCTCTGCTCGTTGCAATGCTCGCACCAGGGACAGTAAACCCTTCTCTAGGTCTGAATATCTGCTCTCAGTATCATTAAAGGAGTGAGAGCTAAATTCTAATGGTCTCTCCGGTCCTGCTGGTCCCTTTTGCCATAAGTTACAATGAGAGCCATGTTCGCTGGACCCCCATTCTACATGGACAGGGTCAGTTGGATGTATGGGGCCAAGTTGTTGGAATAACCTTAGCTCTTTTATTAGCAATTCCAGTGCATTAGTATGTTGTTCAGTCCACTCCCAGGATTTACCTTTTTTGAGCAAACAATAAAGGGGGCGAGCAATGATGGAAAAGCCAGGGATGTGTTTACGCCAATAACTTAAAGTTCCCAGAACTTGCTGTAACTCCTTCGTGCTGGAAGGATTCTGTCCATGTTCTATTTTTTTCAGGGTATCCTGAGGGACAGAAGCAGCTCCCTTAATCCACCAGACCCCCAGGAATTTAACTTCCTGTGCAGGTCCCTGACATTTTGAGTCTGGAATTTCCAATCCCAAATCTGATAATGTTTTTCGGATGTTTTGCATCATGTCTTGTACACTTTCTTGGCTCTCTCCCCCCCTATTAAGATGTCGTCAATATATTGGTATACTGTACATCCCTGTGAAACAGGAATCTCTGATAGCGCTTTAGCTAAAGCATTATGAGCAATGGTGGGGGAATGTTTGTATCCTTGTGGAAGTCGGTTAAAGGTATATTGGACTCCTTTCCACGTGAATGCAAACTGCGCTTTGTCTTGCTCAAGGAGGGGAATCATAAAAAACATGTCTTTTACATCTAAGGCAGCCATCCAAGGATGGGCAGCTCCTTTTATCATTGTCACAATTTCCGCGATACTCGGAACCGCAGCGGTCAGGGGTGCAGCGTTGGCGTTTAACTTTCGGTAATCTACTGTGAAACGCCATTGCCCGGTTGGTTTCTTTACTGGCCACACCGGTGAATTATAAGGCGAGTGAGTCCTCTTAATGATGTTTCTTTTTTCTAAATCTGATACCACCCCGTCTGCTCCTGCAAGTGCAGCTGCAGGCAGTGGGTACTGTCGGACGTTGGTAATTTTAGAGGGAGGCAAAGGTATAGATGTTTCTAATAGGCCCAGTTTAACTGCGTCTAATCCTTTTTTGCGTCCTGCAAAACTCCACACAGTTCCATCCGGGAATTTCCACATTCGCCCACGCAGCACGTCAAATCCTAGGAGGTTAGAATGTGAGGCACCCACTAACACTTCTGCCCTAGTCATTCGCTGCTCTCCCGGCAACCAGAGGTTAATTTTTGCAGTGGGGCATGTTTTTACCACACCATCAATTCCTGTGAAGTTGACTCTGCGTCGGGTGGGATTTATACCTAGAAGTTGTGCTGTTTCGTTAGTGATTGCAGACATTTGGGCTCCAGTATCAATAATAAAATTTACCAATATCTTCCGGGGTCCAACAGGAATGATAATAACGGGTTCGGAGTCTTTATGAGAGAGCCATTGAATTGCTAGTACCTGCCGGACAGGGTGGCTCACTGCCCTCCCCGGGGATAGGAGTTTTTTGGCTGGGACTCTGTCAAATCAATCAAGTTACGTTCCGGTGCAGAAGGCACAATTTTCTCACGACTTGGGGATTCTCTGGTTAGACTTTTCTCCCCAGCCACATTATTCTTTCTAGTTAGAGATTGGACTAGTGTACGGAGGTCTCCCGTAGGGACACCGTGCAAGAATTGTCGGGGCACCCCTAATTGTAGGGCTTTACGCCACAACTCATTCCGGTCCTTATCAGGCTTAAACCTTTCCTCCGATTTAGGGTTTTTAGTGTGAGTTCGGACTTGGCGAACCTTTCGGGGGTGTTCGGAGGATTTCTCACTAGTTAGGCTGGCCCAGCCCATTCGGCGCCCATATTGATCTATTTCCTGTACATATTCATTCCAGGTGGGCATGTAGTGACGACGGCCCCGCCTATGAGCACCCCGAGCCTCTCGTATACGATCTTGAGTACGAACAAGGAACGGTTTCAGGCAATCGGGAAGACCACGGATGAGAGGGGCTAATCGATCGGGGTCGATAGGGGCTGACATTGGGGATTTCCGAAATTCCTCTCTGTCATACATGGCTTGCAGACAAGCTGCTTTCCGTACAGCCGCAAACAGATCAGAGTAGCCTGTAGCTCTAATCTCTAACGGCTCCCCCCTCTCTCGCGGATCCATACCCCCTGCCCAATAGGCTGCTCGAGCAGTTAGGGAATAATTATGATCCCCAGGCATAGTGGTTAAAAACACTCCTGGTCCCCAAGAGTCTCCTGCTTCTTCCTCACTCAGCATAATTCTGTCCCCCCCTTCAGAAGAAACTCGCCACACGTACTCAACAGCTGACTCTTCTGGTCGCCTCGAATATTTCTCCCTTATTTTTGTTAACTCGGTTGGTGTCCGTGGAACGGTACGCACAGTGGTGTGAATTTCATCATCGTCATCAACCGCAGCTTCAGTTTTAACCAGAGGACGTAAAGGAAAAACTTGGGATTTCAAAGTAAAAGTCCTTTCCTCCTCATCTTCTTCGTCATCCTCACTATTAGACAAAAAATCTCCGGTCTGGGTTCCGGAATTTGGATAACACATTAACTTACGAATCTGTTGGACCTGGGTCGAGGGCTGCATTTTATCTAAGAGCCCAGTCACCCTTTCTAATAATATTTTAAGTTGAGCATTCTGGTTTCCTAAACATTCATTCTCACTCACAAGCTTATCGACGTGAGTTCTTAATTTTTCTCCTGTCTCCTTTTGCAAGGCTAATGATGACTTCAGCACCTCATTCTCCGATTTCAGGGTTGCATATTCTACAGCTGAAATCAGATTAGGAGCAGGGGTTTCTCTAGCTTCTTGTTGTGCACAAGATAAACAGGCGCCTAACGCAGCACAAATCACACCCTTGCCTTTCCCCGCTCTGAGCTTCTGTGAAACCCGACACTCTTCAATACGTTCCACCACTTTCTCTTCATCCTTCCAAAATTTTTGGGCCCACTCCTTCCCAGCCTGGGAAGGGGCACAATCATATTTTTGCAGCAGTTTATCCATGGCAATCCTGCCGACTACGCCAAATTCTGTTGCGTGAAACGGGGCCAAGCGGTTTTGGCAGAAGATGAACCCCCTTGCGTTCTAACACTCCTCACCGAGGTGGGAGGCTAGGTGCGGCTAGGTTTAAATTCTGAGTGATGCCCAATTCAGCACTATCAGTCCAATCGCGTTTAATATGTATTAAACTACTACGATTTGGATACACTAATAGTGGACTGCACCTTCAGTCTAGTCGTGCTCCTGAACTAGCACGGCCTCTCTGTAGTTTTGGTCGCGTTCAGTGAGAAAGCGGAACGACTAGCTACTTAAACAGTGCAGTTTATTTAAACAACAGATATACAGGTTCTTTAGGATTGCCGGTGATAAATACACTGTCTGCAAAGCACGTGCAAATAAAGATATTGCTAAGTATACAAACGCGCGACAAAATTATAAACGATACAGCCTGGCTATAAACGTAGGGTAGAGATTCTCTAGAGAAATTTCTAAGTCCCCGAGAAAGCGCTCGGTGTAATCGAAGTCTTACCCAAAGGCGTCCCTATGGGGGGGAAGAAAGGCTCAGCCCGTCGACTGATCCCGGAAATCAGCGGTGGAATTCTTCGTGATGGTGTCTTCCCTGACATCCCCTCTCTCTTGGGCTATTTTTATATTATTTTTTTATCTTCAAAGTGGAGTTTGAGTGACTTTAGTCATACATACTTTTATTATGATTAATGTATTCAAGGAGGAGTGTTCACACCTCGGGGGCGGATAGCCTCCGGGATGGAGGTGTGTTTTGGTACATTGTGGTGAGCAAAGTTCGCACAAAAGGACAGCATTTCATCAACATTTGACGAAAGGTTGGCTCGGGTAGCGTGTAGGCCGCTTATCAGTTCCGTAGTACCATCTCGTCCCCATATCTGCTATTCGTCACAAGGGAAGGCCACGGAACAAGCGTGTTCCGTTCCATCCCTCGTGTAGTTTCGCAAACAACCTCGCGCAGGGAATCACAGATGTTGCATTCTTCGTGTGCTAGCTGTGGCTGTATTCTACCTCAGAAGCCTCTTGATTTTATGACTTTCCTTAATGTGTGAACAATGCTGTATTTTTGTATTCTTGGCCAATTTAGTAATTATTCCACATAATCCACCCCGTGACTACAGTCACTCAAGCTCCACGATAATCAATACTGATGGGGAATATCACATGTCCTCTTATGGCGAGGGATATCAAGTGCAAATACTTCTTGCGGGGTGATTAAGCGAGTTAAGCGTTTCATCATAATCCAAAGTCTAACATGCAAAACAATTGTCAAAGCAAAGCACAATACAGTGAGTACTAGTAGAACAACAACAGGATGGAGCATCTTGTTAAAAAGTCCTGTAGCTGTCGGTGACCATCCAAAGAGGGTGTCCCACCATTCATGTCCACCGTCTCTCTTGACCCTTTCCAGTACATGGTGTATTTCTTCAACATCATGATGGACAGTAATCAGAGTTCTTTGTCCATTTTCTTGGGCCTCTTTCAACAATCGCTTCAATTCATCGTGTTGTAGCAACTTCCTCACTAGTGAGAGATTCATTCCGATAGGGGTAGGCAGCAAATCTCGAATCAATGTGTAATTAGATTGTAGCAATTGAAAAGACGTAACAGGAGCTGAATAACTGAAGTCACATCCAATGATGTTAGTAAAGTTACAAACACAAAGATTTGAGTTATTACTTATATCTACTGCTATGTCATCTACGAATACAAAAGTACAGGGAGACCTCATGCAAACACACCCTTTCCCAATATATACAAGCACAGTTTCTGGGGTTTCATCAGGTTGTATCTCAAAATGACAAACATTCTGGTTGGTGTCAAGACAAATGTCTTGTGCCTTGAGAGTATTACTCTCACAAATGAATCCTTGTTGATCTCGTGAAATGCATGCTTCAACATCAACAGTTTGCCATTTATTCTCGTTTTGTTGTGCCCACACTCTATGCTCTACCGGATGGAGTATAGCTCCATGGTGATTCAACCCCAGTGCGATGATTGGGTATATGGTGTATACTGAGGCATTGCGTATCGTTAAGACAAAAGCTGTGGCTTTGCTCTCAGTGGGATCATAGGTGAAATTAACCAGATACCACCAGGATTGAAATTTTCTCTCAAACTCAATTGCATTATCCCATATTACTTTTCGAATTTCAGTGGGCAAGGTGCCTTCTTCACCTTCCCTTATAATTGCGGCTGTCATAGATTGCATCCACAGTTGGGCTTGGATACAACTAAGGGCCAAGGAAACATTGTTTTGGGTTGTACCAAGTGCATTTGTGATCAGCTGATGGTCTTTTTCACCTGTTTCCTCCCACTGAGGCAATATATTCGATAAAAGCCATTGGTGATTTCCCAATGCTGATAGAGAGGACTGTAGAGGATGTTTTAATTTGTCTAGATCACTAGTAGTTGTGACTAGTTTGTTTGCAAGTATCTCAGCATCTGTACTATTTAAGACTCCCAGTCCTGTTCCTAAGATACCAGTCACCTCTCTCTTCAGTCGTTGTGAGGTGTCAACAGTTCGCCGGCCTAACCATGCTGACCATCCTGCATAAGATGTACTCAGGAATGGTGAGCAGGTGGGTTTGATCGCAGAGATATTAATCTGCATTGACAATTCTACTCGTTTGAGGGAATATGTTGGGTTAAACGGTATTTGTTGTTGACCTGTGTGTTTAATGGCATAAGGGCCAATGTTAAAGGTGTAAGGAGTTAGACTAATGGAGGGCTGAGTAGCTACACCCTTGAAAGTTTGTGGGGGTGTAGGTTTTGGGTTCATTTCAACAGGTTCAGATGTATTTGAGTCAATCATAAATTCAAATAACAATTCCGTGCCCCTGTAGCCCCAAATACAATATACTATGATAGGTTTGATAAAGGTGAAGTTGTGCCAGCAATCTGAGTTTGGCTCTGTAATTTTGTAACAATCAATCAGTGTTATATTTGTCCGGTTTAGTAGAGTCTACATGGATGGTTTCAATTACAGTTGGTCTATGGTGAGCAGACCCATTGATTACTCGGCAGCTAATTTGTATTTTCTTTCCTGGGACGGCTTCAAGCTTAGCCATTTGGAGTGAGTCTTTCCAACTCCATTTATCTCTGGAATATACTTCACTTCCTTGTATGACCAGAGTGGAGAGATTTAAATCCCTCATGTTTTCTAGTGTCTCAGTGCTTGCAGTGTATCGTGACAGTGCATTATCCCAAAGCTCATCATCAAGGGGCAGATTCTTAAGTCCGCTCAATAAGGTGTCATTATCGGGGGTTTCAGATAGTGGCAGTGGAACCAGACTAGTCTGTGGAGTTGAGTCAGGTTCGACTTTATCTATGCTTTGATCTATCTCATGTTTTGAAAACACCTCATTTTCATGTAGGACTACAGTGGCCAGGCTCAATTTTCCTTTTCCTGTTCCTGCCATCGCATTGTGTTTTACATAAGCTTGAGACCACGGCCATTCTGGGTCTCTTTGACTACAAACAACAGGGAGTAAAAAGATAAAACTGAATAGCATCAATTCCATCTGCCAATTCGTCATTCTAAAATTTAGGCCTCCAGATGGCCATACATAACAAAAATAATATTATTGCCAGGATCAATGTCAGGATTCCCTGGAGACACTCGAGGTTAGCGTAGGCCAATGCGTCTGTCCACATACAGTTCTTCCGAGGTTCCTGTAAGACACAAAGGAAAAGAAAATCTGCTCGGTCTCATTTGACCGACGGGGTTAAAAAGAGGGCGAGATCCACCGGGTGCTGATCCGGTGTATCTTCCCTGAACAGTCTTTGGCTTCCCGTGCATGGGGGTTTTTGGGAGTAGCTAACACCATTGGTACTGTGCCAATTTGAGGCATTTTCACTAACACAGGTTGCCCAGGGTGAAATTGTCCTAGGTATTTTCGTGGTTCATTGGGAACTTTTGGAGTGATGATATCAGCAGATACACAGAAAGCTTTCATTTTAGGACAGCCATCTCCACTCCATCTGTTATTTAATTGATAGATGGCATCATCCAATCGCAAATGCCAACCAGGTTCATGAGTTTTTGCAAAACGCTTAACCAATCCATTGGTGCGTTCAACAATGCCATTAGCCTGAGGATAATAGGGAGTATGAAATACCCATCGAATCCCTTCTTCTTTGGCCCAATCTTGTACCACTGTAGCGGTAAAGTGTGAACCGTTATCACTTTGGATTTCCTCAGGAAGGGGAAGTGTGCTGAACCACCCTTTTAGGCCTTTCACTGTGTTGTTCCCGGTAGCTGATTTGAAGCTGGTGGCCATAGCGAGGCCAGAGATAATCTCCACTCCGACTAGGACGTATCTTTTCTCACCTGATGATCTCAAGGGCCCAATATAATCAATTTGCCATGAATGCCACAATGTTTTCTTGTCCCGAATGTGTAAAGGAGGCGCCTTACTCGGATGATCTTTATTGAGTCGTAGGCGACATTGTGAACAGGCGGTTACTACTTGTTCACACAGCTTAACCGACACAGGCCACCCCCGGGCTAGACCTTCCTGATACAGATCAGCACGGCCTGTATGGCCACGCTTAATATGTAACCATTCGAGTAAGCGTTCCCATTCCCGACCATCATCTACAATGTCAATTTGCTGCAACCGCGTGAGGCTATCTACCTGTTGGTTGAATTGAGCAGTGATCGAGTTCGAACGATCATGGCCTTTTACCCAACCAATGTGCAATGTTCTCTGTCCTCCCATTTCCAACAGTTGCTTCCAACTCTCTGTCTCCCAGATTGGGACTCTATTCACCTGCCAATCATTGGCTGCCCAGTGTCCAATCCATTCAGTGGCTCCTTTAAAAACAGCATATGAGTCAGTGTAAATGTAAGTAGCCCCACGTTGTGCAGCTAGTAGGACGGCTCTGAGTTCCCCTACTTGTGCGCTACCTTCTCCTGTTTCAATTGCTCTTTCCCCCGTTGCTACTTCCAGTGCTACGGCCTTGTATTTCCACTTATTGTTCTCACGGTGAGATGACGCATCAGTAAACCACACTCCTGTAAGATCACTGCCTTCTTTCAGAGGAGGTGCTTCTTGGATTGGAGATGGTCTGTTTGGTGGGGATTGGAACAATAGGGCACCATCTATATCCTTCTGGAGCTTGGATACTTTGATACTACCTTCAGAGATTGGCATGATATCATTAATGCCTTCTAAATAAGCATACCACTTTCGAACTGTGGGTTTCTGGGCAATGCCGGCTGGTGGTGCTGTCCCTTTACGGACCACATCTAGGAGACGAAAAGGGCCCCGAACAATCACGCTCTGTTCTCTCCTTATCTGCTCTGCTCGTTGCAATGCTCGCACCAGGGACAGTAAACCCTTCTCTAGGTCTGAATATCTGCTCTCAGTATCATTAAAGGAGTGAGAGCTAAATTCTAATGGTCTCTCCGGTCCTGCTGGTCCCTTTTGCCATAAGTTACAATGAGAGCCATGTTCGCTGGACCCCCATTCTACATGGACAGGGTCAGTTGGATGTATGGGGCCAAGTTGTTGGAATAACCTTAGCTCTTTTATTAGCAATTCCAGTGCATTAGTATGTTGTTCAGTCCACTCCCAGGATTTACCTTTTTTGAGCAAACAATAAAGGGGGCGAGCAATGATGGAAAAGCCAGGGATGTGTTTACGCCAATAACTTAAAGTTCCCAGAACTTGCTGTAACTCCTTCGTGCTGGAAGGATTCTGTCCATGTTCTATTTTTTTCAGGGTATCCTGAGGGACAGAAGCAGCTCCCTTAATCCACCAGACCCCCAGGAATTTAACTTCCTGTGCAGGTCCCTGACATTTTGAGTCTGGAATTTCCAATCCCAAATCTGATAATGTTTTTCGGATGTTTTGCATCATGTCTTGTACACTTTCTTGGCTCTCTCCCCCCCTATTAAGATGTCGTCAATATATTGGTATACTGTACATCCCTGTGAAACAGGAATCTCTGATAGCGCTTTAGCTAAAGCATTATGAGCAATGGTGGGGGAATGTTTGTATCCTTGTGGAAGTCGGTTAAAGGTATATTGGACTCCTTTCCACGTGAATGCAAACTGCGCTTTGTCTTGCTCAAGGAGGGGAATCATAAAAAACATGTCTTTTACATCTAAGGCAGCCATCCAAGGATGGGCAGCTCCTTTTATCATTGTCACAATTTCCGCGATACTCGGAACCGCAGCGGTCAGGGGTGCAGCGTTGGCGTTTAACTTTCGGTAATCTACTGTGAAACGCCATTGCCCGGTTGGTTTCTTTACTGGCCACACCGGTGAATTATAAGGCGAGTGAGTCCTCTTAATGATGTTTCTTTTTTCTAAATCTGATACCACCCCGTCTGCTCCTGCAAGTGCAGCTGCAGGCAGTGGGTACTGTCGGACGTTGGTAATTTTAGAGGGAGGCAAAGGTATAGATGTTTCTAATAGGCCCAGTTTAACTGTGTCTAATCCTTTTTTGCGTCCTGCAAAACTCCACGCAGTTCCATCCGGGAATTTCCACATTCGCCCACGCAGCACGTCAAATCCTAGGAGGTTAGAATGTGAGGCACCCACTAACACTTCTGCCCTAGTCATTCGCTGCTCTCCCGGCAACCAGAGGTTAATTTTTGCAGTGGGGCATGTTTTTACCACACCATCAATTCCTGTGAAGTTGACTCTGCGTCGGGTGGGATTTATACCTAGAAGTTGTGCTGTTTCGTTAGTGATTGCAGACATTTGGGCTCCAGTATCAATAATAAAATTTACCAATATCTTCCGGGGTCCAACAGGAATGATAATAACGGGTTCGGAGTCTTTATGAGAGAGCCATTGAATTGCTAGTACCTGCCGGACAGGGTGGCTCACTGCCCTCCCCGGGGATAGGAGTTTTTTGGCTGGGACTCTGTCAAATCAATCAAGTTACGTTCCGGTGCAGAAGGCACAATTTTCTCACGACTTGGGGATTCTCTGGTTAGACTTTTCTCCCCAGCCACATTATTCTTTCTAGTTAGAGATTGGACTAGTGTACGGAGGTCTCCCGTAGGGACACCGTGCAAGAATTGTCGGGGCACCCCTAATTGTAGGGCTTTACGCCACAACTCATTCCGGTCCTTATCAGGCTTAAACCTTTCCTCCGATTTAGGGTTTTTAGTGTGAGTTCGGACTTGGCGAACCTTTCGGGGGTGTTCGGAGGATTTCTCACTAGTTAGGCTGGCCCAGCCCATTCGGCGCCCATATTGATCTATTTCCTGTACATATTCATTCCAGGTGGGCATGTAGTGACGACGGCCCCGCCTATGAGCACCCCGAGCCTCTCGTATACGATCTTGAGTACGAACAAGGAACGGTTTCAGGCAATCGGGAAGACCACGGATGAGAGGGGCTAATCGATCGGGGTCGATAGGGGCTGACATTGGGGATTTCCGAAATTCCTCTCTGTCATACATGGCTTGCAGACAAGCTGCTTTCCGTACAGCCGCAAACAGATCAGAGTAGCCTGTAGCTCTAATCTCTAACGGCTCCCCCCTCTCTCGCGGATCCATACCCCCTGCCCAATAGGCTGCTCGAGCAGTTAGGGAATAATTATGATCCCCAGGCATAGTGGTTAAAAACACTCCTGGTCCCCAAGAGTCTCCTGCTTCTTCCTCACTCAGCATAATTCTGTCCCCCCCTTCAGAAGAAACTCGCCACACGTACTCAACAGCTGACTCTTCTGGTCGCCTCGAATATTTCTCCCTTATTTTTGTTAACTCGGTTGGTGTCCGTGGAACGGTACGCACAGTGGTGTGAATTTCATCATCGTCATCAACCGCAGCTTCAGTTTTAACCAGAGGACGTAAAGGAAAAACTTGGGATTTCAAAGTAAAAGTCCTTTCCTCCTCATCTTCTTCGTCATCCTCACTATTAGACAAAAAATCTCCGGTCTGGGTTCCGGAATTTGGATAACACATTAACTTACGAATCTGTTGGACCTGGGTCGAGGGCTGCATTTTATCTAAGAGCCCAGTCACCCTTTCTAATAATATTTTAAGTTGAGCATTCTGGTTTCCTAAACATTCATTCTCACTCACAAGCTTATCGACGTGAGTTCTTAATTTTTCTCCTGTCTCCTTTTGCAAGGCTAATGATGACTTCAGCACCTCATTCTCCGATTTCAGGGTTGCATATTCTACAGCTGAAATCAGATTAGGAGCAGGGGTTTCTCTAGCTTCTTGTTGTGCACAAGATAAACAGGCGCCTAACGCAGCACAAATCACACCCTTGCCTTTCCCCGCTCTGAGCTTCTGTGAAACCCGACACTCTTCAATACGTTCCACCACTTTCTCTTCATCCTTCCAAAATTTTTGGGCCCACTCCTTCCCAGCCTGGGAAGGGGCACAATCATATTTTTGCAGCAGTTTATCCATGGCAATCCTGCCGACTACGCCAAATTCTGTTGCGTGAAACGGGGCCAAGCGGTTTTGGCAGAAGATGAACCCCCTTGCGTTCTAACACTCCTCACCGAGGTGGGAGGCTAGGTGCGGCTAGGTTTAAATTCTGAGTGATGCCCAATTCAGCACTATCAGTCCAATCGCGTTTAATATGTATTAAACTACTACGATTTGGATACACTAATAGTGGACTGCACCTTCAGTCTAGTCGTGCTCCTGAACTAGCACGGCCTCTCTGTAGTTTTGGTCGCGTTCAGTGAGAAAGCGGAACGACTAGCTACTTAAACAGTGCAGTTTATTTAAACAACAGATATACAGGTTCTTTAGGATTGCCGGTGATAAATACACTGTCTGCAAAGCACGTGCAAATAAAGATATTGCTAAGTATACAAACGCGCGACAAAATTATAAACGATACAGCCTGGCTATAAACGTAGGGTAGAGATTCTCTAGAGAAATTTCTAAGTCCCCGAGAAAGCGCTCGGTGTAATCGAAGTCTTACCCAAAGGCGTCCCTATGGGGGGGAAGAAAGGCTCAGCCCGTCGACTGATCCCGGAAATCAGCGGTGGAATTCTTCGCGATGGTGTCTTCCCTGACATCCCCTCTCTCTTGGGCTATTTTTATATTATTTTTTTATCTTCAAAGTGGAGTTTGAGTGACTTTAGTCATACATACTTTTATTATGATTAATGTATTCAAGGAGGAGTGTTCACACCTCGGGGGCGGATAGCCTCCGGGATGGAGGTGTGTTTTGGTACATTGTGGTGAGCAAAGTTCGCACAAAAGGACAGCATTTCATCAACATTTGACGAAAGGTTGGCTCGGGTAGCGTGTAGGCCGCTTATCAGTTCCGTAGTACCATCTCGTCCCCATATCTGCTATTCGTCACAAGGGAAGGCCACGGAACAAGCGTGTTCCGTTCCATCCCTCGTGTAGTTTCGCAAACAACCTCGCGCAGGGAATCACAGATGTTGCATTCTTCGTGTGCTAGCTGTGGCTGTATTCTACCTCAGAAGCCTCTTGATTTTATGACTTTCCTTAATGTGTGAACAATGCTGTATTTTTGTATTCTTGGCCAATTTAGTAATTATTCCACATAATCCACCCCGTGACTACAGTCACTCAAGCTCCACGATAATCAATACTGATGGGGAATATCACACGTCCTCTTATGGCGAGGGATATCAAGTGCAAATACTTCTTGCGGGGTGATTAAGCGAGTTAAGCGTTTCATCATAATCCAAAGTCTAACATGCAAAACAATTGTCAAAGCAAAGCACAATACAGTGAGTACTAGTAGAACAACAACAGGATGGAGCATCTTGTTAAAAAGTCCTGTAGCTGTCGGTGACCATCCAAAGAGGGTGTCCCACCATTCATGTCCACCGTCTCTCTTGACCCTTTCCAGTACATGGTGTATTTCTTCAACATCATGATGGACAGCAATCAGAGTTCTTTGTCCATTTTCTTGGGCCTCTTTCAACAATCGCTTCAATTCATCGTGTTGTAGCAACTTCCTCACTAGTGAGAGATTCATTCCGATAGGGGTAGGCAGCAAATCTCGAATCAATGTGTAATTAGATTGTAGCAATTGAAAAGACGTAACAGGAGCTGAATAACTGAAGTCACATCCAATGATGTTAGTAAAGTTACAAACACAAAGATTTGAGTTATTACTTATATCTACTGCTATGTCATCTACGAATACAAAAGTACAGGGAGACCTCATGCAAACACACCCTTTCCCAATATATACAAGCACAGTTTCTGGGGTTTCATCAGGTTGTATCTCAAAATGACAAACATTCTGGTTGGTGTCAAGACAAATGTCTTGTGCCTTGAGAGTATTACTCTCACAAATGAATCCTTGTTGATCTCGTGAAATGCATGCTTCAACATCAACAGTTTGCCATTTATTCTCGTTTTGTTGTGCCCACACTCTATGCTCTACCGGATGGAGTATAGCTCCATGGTGATTCAACCCCAGTGCGATGATTGGGTATATGGTGTATACTGAGGCATTGCGTATCGTTAAGACAAAAGCTGTGGCTTTGCTCTCAGTGGGATCATAGGTGAAATTAACCAGATACCACCAGGATTGAAATTTTCTCTCAAACTCAATTGCATTATCCCATATTACTTTTCGAATTTCAGTGGGCAAGGTGCCTTCTTCACCTTCCCTTATAATTGCGGCTGTCATAGATTGCATCCACAGTTGGGCTTGGATACAACTAAGGGCCAAGGAAACATTGTTTGGGGTTGTACCAAGTGCATTTGTGATCAGCTGATGGTCTTTTTCACCTGTTTCCTCCCACTGAGGCAATATATTCGATAAAAGCCATTGGTGATTTCCCAATGCTGATAGAGAGGACTGTAGAGGATGTTTTAATTTGTCTAGATCACTAGTAGTTGTGACTAGTTTGTTTGCAAGTATCTCAGCATCTGTACTATTTAAGACTCCCAGTCCTGTTCCTAAGATACCAGTCACCTCTCTCTTCAGTCGTTGTGAGGTGTCAACAGTTCGCCGGCCTAACCATGCTGACCATCCTGCATAAGATGTACTCAGGAATGGTGAGCAGGTGGGTTTGATCGCAGAGATATTAATCTGCATTGACAATTCTACTCGTTTGAGGGAATATGTTGGGTTAAACGGTATTTGTTGTTGACCTGTGTGTTTAATGGCATAAGGGCCAATGTTAAAGGTGTAAGGAGTTAGACTAATGGAGGGCTGAGTAGCTACACCCTTGAAAGTTTGTGGGGGTGTAGGTTTTGGGTTCATTTCAACAGGTTCAGATGTATTTGAGTCAATCATAAATTCAAATAACAATTCCGTGCCCCTGTAGCCCCAAATACAATATACTATGATAGGTTTGATAAAGGTGAAGTTGTGCCAGCAATCTGAGTTTGGCTCTATAATTTTGTAACAATCAATCAGTGTTATGTTTGTCCGGTTTAGTAGAGTCTACATGGATGGTTTCAATTACAGTTGGTCTATGGTGAGCAGACCCATTGATTACTCGGCAGCTAATTTGTATTTTCTTTCCTGGGACGGCTTCAAGCTTAGCCATTTGGAGTGAGTCTTTCCAACTCCATTTATCTCTGGAATATACTTCACTTCCTTGTATAACCAGAGTGGAGAGATTTAAATCCCTCATGTTTTCTAGTGTCTCAGTGCTTGCAGTGTATCGTGACAGTGCATTATCCCAAAGCTCATCATCAAGGGGCAGATTCTTAAGTCCGCTCAATAAGGTGTCATTATCGGGGGTTTCAGATAGTGGCAGTGGAACCAGACTAGTCTGTGGAGTTGAGTCAGGTTCGACTTTATCTATGCTTTGATCTATCTCATGTTTTGAAAACACCTCATTTTCATGTAGGACTACAGTGGCCAGGCTCAATTTTCCTTTTCCTGTTCCTGCCATCGCATTGTGTTTTACATAAGCTTGAGACCACGGCCATTCTGGGTCTCTTTGACTACAAACAACAGGGAGTAAAAAGATAAAACTGAATAGCATCAATTCCATCTGCCAATTCGTCATTCTAAAATTTAGGCCTCCAGATGGCCATACATAACAAAAATAATATTATTGCCAGGATCAATGTCAGGATTCCCTGGAGACACTCGAGGTTAGCGTAGGCCAATGCGTCTGTCCACGTACAGTTCTTCCGAGGTTCCTGTAAGACACAAAGGAAAAGAAAATCTGCTCGGTCTCATTTGACCGACGGGGTTAAAAAGAGGGCGAGATCCACCGGGTGCTGATCCGGTGTATCTTCCCTGAACAGTCTTTGGCTTCCCGTGCATGGGGGTTTTTGGGAGTAGCTAACACCATTGGTACTGTGCCAATTTGAGGCATTTTCACTAACACAGGTTGCCCAGGGTGAAATTGTCCCAGGTATTTTCGTGGTTCATTGGGAACTTTTGGAGTGATGATATCAGCAGATACACAGAAAGCTTTCATTTTAGGACAGCCATCTCCACTCCATCTGTTATTTAATTGATAGATGGCATCATCCAATGGCAAATGCCAACCAGGTTCATGAGTTTTTGCAAAACGCTTAACCAATCCATTGGTGCGTTCAACAATGCCATTAGCCTGAGGATAATAGGGAGTATGAAATACCCATCGAATCCCTTCTTCTTTGGCCCAATCTTGTACCACTGTAGCGGTAAAGTGTGAACCGTTATCACTTTGGATTTCCTCAGGAAGGGGAAGTGTGCTGAACCACCCTTTTAGGCCTTTCACTGTGTTGTTCCCGGTAGCTGATTTGAAGCTGGTAGCCATAGCGAGGCCAGAGATAATCTCCACTCCGACTAGGACGTATCTTTTCTCACCTGATGATCTCAAGGGCCCAATATAATCAATTTGCCATGAATGCCACAATGTTTTCTTGTCCCGAATGTGTAAAGGAGGCGCCTTACTCGGATGATCTTTATTGAGTCGTAGGCGACATTGTGAACAGGCGGTTACTACTTGTTCACACAGCTTAACCGACACAGGCCACCCCCGGGCTAGACCTTCCTGATACAGATCAGCACGGCCTGTATGGCCACGCTTAATATGTAACCATTCGAGTAAGCGTTCCCATTCCCGACCATCATCTACAATGTCAATTTGCTGCAACCGCGTGAGGCTATCTACCTGTTGGTTGAATTGAGCAGTGATCGAGTTCGAACGATCATGGCCTTTTACCCAACCGACGTGCAATGTTCTCTGTCCTCCCATTTCCAACAGTTGCTTCCAACTCTCTGTCTCCCAGATTGGGACTCTATTCACCTGCCAATCATTGGCTGCCCAGTGTCCAATCCATTCAGTGGCTCCTTTAAAAACAGCATATGAGTCAGTGTAAATGTAAGTAGCCCCACGTTGTGCAGCTAGTAGGACGGCTCTGAGTTCCCCTACTTGTGCGCTACCTTCTCCTGTTTCAATTGCTCTTTCCCCCGTTGCTACTTCCAGTGCTACGGCCTTGTATTTCCACTTATTGTTCTCACGGTGAGATGACGCATCAGTAAACCACACTCCTGTAAGATCACTGCCTTCTTTCAGAGGAGGTGCTTCTTGGATTGGAGATGGTCTGTTTGGTGGGGATTGGAACAATAGGGCACCATCTATATCCTTCTGGAGCTTGGATACTTTGATACTACCTTCAGAGATTGGCATGATATCATTAATGCCTTCTAAATAAGCATACCACTTTCGAACTGTGGGTTTCTGGGCAATGCCGGCTGGTGGTGCTGTCCCTTTACGGACCACATCTAGGAGACGAAAAGGGCCCCGAACAATCACGCTCTGTTCTCTCCTTATCTGCTCTGCTCGTTGCAATGCTCGCACCAGGGACAGTAAACCCTTCTCTAGGTCTGAATATCTGCTCTCAGTATCATTAAAGGAGTGAGAGCTAAATTCTAATGGTCTCTCCGGTCCTGCTGGTCCCTTTTGCCATAAGTTACAATGAGAGCCATGTTCGCTGGACCCCCATTCTACATGGACAGGGTCAGTTGGATGTATGGGGCCAAGTTGTTGGAATAACCTTAGCTCTTTTATTAGCAATTCCAGTGCATTAGTATGTTGTTCAGTCCACTCCCAGGATTTACCTTTTTTGAGCAAACAATAAAGGGGGCGAGCAATGATGGAAAAGCCAGGGATGTGTTTACGCCAATAACTTAAAGTTCCCAGAACTTGCTGTAACTCCTTCGTGCTGGAAGGATTCTGTCCATGTTCTATTTTTTTCAGGGTATCCTGAGGGACAGAAGCAGCTCCCTTAATCCACCAGACCCCCAGGAATTTAACTTCCTGTGCAGGTCCCTGACATTTTGAGTCTGGAATTTCCAATCCCAAATCTGATAATGTTTTTCGGATGTTTTGCATCATGTCTTGTACACTTTCTTGGCTCTCTCCCCCCCTATTAAGATGTCGTCAATATATTGGTATACTGTACATCCCTGTGAAACAGGAATCTCTGATAGCGCTTTAGCTAAAGCATTATGAGCAATGGTGGGGGAATGTTTGTATCCTTGTGGAAGTCGGTTAAAGGTATATTGGACTCCTTTCCACGTGAATGCAAACTGCGCTTTGTCTTGCTCAAGGAGGGGAATCATAAAAAACATGTCTTTTACATCTAAGGCAGCCATCCAAGGATGGGCAGCTCCTTTTATCATTGTCACAATTTCCGCGATACTCGGAACCGCAGCGGTCAGGGGTGCAGTGTTGGCGTTTAACTTTCGGTAATCTACTGTGAAACGCCATTGCCCGGTTGGTTTCTTTACTGGCCACACCGGTGAATTATAAGGCGAGTGAGTCCTCTGAATGATGTTTCTTTTTTCTAAATCTGATACCACCCCGTCTGCTCCTGCAAGTGCAGCTGCAGGCAGTGGGTACTGTCGGACGTTGGTAATTTTAGAGGGAGGCAAAGGTATAGATGTTTCTAATAGGCCCAGTTTAACTGTGTCTAATCCTTTTTTGCGTCCTGCAAAACTCCACGCAGTTCCATCCGGGAATTTCCACATTCGCCCACGCAGCACGTCAAATCCTAGGAGGTTAGAATGTGAGGCACCCACTAACACTTCTGCCCTAGTCATTCGCTGCTCTCCCGGCAACCAGAGGTTAATTTTTGCAGTGGGGCATGTTTTTACCACACCATCAATTCCTGTGAAGTTGACTCTGCGTCGGGTGGGATTTATACCTAGAAGTTGTGCTGTTTCGTTAGTGATTGCAGACATTTGGGCTCCAGTATCAATAATAAAATTTACCAATATCTTCCGGGGTCCAACAGGAATGATAATAACGGGTTCGGAGTCTTTATGAGAGAGCCATTGAATTGCTAGTACCTGCCGGACAGGGTGGCTCACTGCCCTCCCCGGGGATAGGAGTTTTTTGGCTGGGACTCTGTCAAATCAATCAAGTTACGTTCCGGTGCAGAAGGCACAATTTTCTCACGACTTGGGGATTCTCTGGTTAGACTTTTCTCCCCAGCCACATTATTCTTTCTAGTTAGAGATTGGACTAGTGTACGGAGGTCTCCCGTAGGGACACCGTGCAAGAATTGTCGGGGCACCCCTAATTGTAGGGCTTTACGCCACAACTCATTCCGGTCCTTATCAGGCTTAAACCTTTCCTCCGATTTAGGGTTTTTAGTGTGAGTTCGGACTTGGCGAACCTTTCGGGGGTGTTCGGAGGATTTCTCACTAGTTAGGCTGGCCCAGCCCATTCGGCGCCCATATTGATCTATTTCCTGTACATATTCATTCCAGGTGGGCATGTAGTGACGACGGCCCCGCCTATGAGCACCCCGAGCCTCTCGTATACGATCTTGAGTACGAACAAGGAACGGTTTCAGGCAATCGGGAAGACCACGGATGAGAGGGGCTAATCGATCGGGGTCGATAGGGGCTGACATTGGGGATTTCCGAAATTCCTCTCTGTCATACATGGCTTGCAGACAAGCTGCTTTCCGTACAGCCGCAAACAGATCAGAGTAGCCTGTAGCTCTAATCTCTAACGGCTCCCCCCTCTCTCGCGGATCCATACCCCCTGCCCAATAGGCTGCTCGAGCAGTTAGGGAATAATTATGATCCCCAGGCATAGTGGTTAAAAACACTCCTGGTCCCCAAGAGTCTCCTGCTTCTTCCTCACTCAGCATAATTCTGTCCCCCCCTTCAGAAGAAACTCGCCACACGTACTCAACAGCTGACTCTTCTGGTCGCCTCGAATATTTCTCCCTTATTTTTGTTAACTCGGTTGGTGTCCGTGGAACGGTACGCACAGTGGTGTGAATTTCATCATCGTCATCAACCGCAGCTTCAGTTTTAACCAGAGGACGTAAAGGAAAAACTTGGGATTTCAAAGTAAAAGTCCTTTCCTCCTCATCTTCTTCGTCATCCTCACTATTAGACAAAAAATCTCCGGTCTGGGTTCCGGAATTTGGATAACACATTAACTTACGAATCTGTTGGACCTGGGTCGAGGGCTGCATTTTATCTAAGAGCCCAGTCACCCTTTCTAATAATATTTTAAGTTGAGCATTCTGGTTTCCTAAACATTCATTCTCACTCACAAGCTTATCGACGTGAGTTCTTAATTTTTCTCCTGTCTCCTTTTGCAAGGCTAATGATGACTTCAGCACCTCATTCTCCGATTTCAGGGTTGCATATTCTACAGCTGAAATCAGATTAGGAGCAGGGGTTTCTCTAGCTTCTTGTTGTGCACAAGATAAACAGGCGCCTAACGCAGCACAAATCACACCCTTGCCTTTCCCCGCTCTGAGCTTCTGTGAAACCCGACACTCTTCAATACGTTCCACCACTTTCTCTTCATCCTTCCAAAATTTTTGGGCCCACTCCTTCCCAGCCTGGGAAGGGGCACAATCATATTTTTGCAGCAGTTTATCCATGGCAATCCTGCCGACTACGCCAAATTCTGTTGCGTGAAACGGGGCCAAGCGGTTTTGGCAGAAGATAAACCCCCTTGCGTTCTAACACTCCTCACCGAGGTGGGAGGCTAGGTGCGGCTAGGTTTAAATTCTGAGTGATGCCCAATTCAGCACTATCAGTCCAATCGCGTTTAATATGTATTAAACTACTACGATTTGGATACACTAATAGTGGACTGCACCTTCAGTCTAGTCGTGCTCCTGAACTAGCACGGCCTCTCTGTAGTTTTGGTCGCGTTCAGTGAGAAAGCGGAACGACTAGCTACTTAAACAGTGCAGTTTATTTAAACAACAGATATACAGGTTCTTTAGGATTGCCGGTGATAAATACACTGTCTGCAAAGCACGTGCAAATAAAGATATTGCTAAGTATACAAACGCGCGACAAAATTATAAACGATACAGCCTGGCTATAAACGTAGGGTAGAGATTCTCTAGAGAAATTTCTAAGTCCCCGAGAAAGCGCTCGGTGTAATCGAAGTCTTACCCAAAGGCGTCCCTATGGGGGGGAAGAAAGGCTCAGCCCGTCGACTGATCCCGGAAATCAGCGGTGGAATTCTTCGCGATGGTGTCTTCCCTGACATCCCCTCTCTCTTGGGCTATTTTTATATTATTTTTTTATCTTCAAAGTGGAGTTTGAGTGACTTTAGTCATACATACTTTTATTATGATTAATGTATTCAAGGAGGAGTGTTCACACCTCGGGGGCGGATAGCCTCCGGGATGGAGGTGTGTTTTGGTACATTGTGGTGAGCAAAGTTCGCACAAAAGGACAGCATTTCATCAACATTTGACGAAAGGTTGGCTCGGGTAGCGTGTAGGCCGCTTATCAGTTCCGTAGTACCATCTCGTCCCCATATCTGCTATTCGTCACAAGGGAAGGCCACGGAACAAGCGTGTTCCGTTCCATCCCTCGTGTAGTTTCGCAAACAACCTCGCGCAGGGAATCACAGATGTTGCATTCTTCGTGTGCTAGCTGTGGCTGTATTCTACCTCAGAAGCCTCTTGATTTTATGACTTTCCTTAATGTGTGAACAATGCTGTATTTTTGTATTCTTGGCCAATTTAGTAATTATTCCACATAATCCACCCCGTGACTACAGTCACTCAAGCTCCACGATAATCAATACTGATGGGGAATATCACATGTCCTCTTATGGCGAGGGATATCAAGTGCAAATACTTCTTGCGGGGTGATTAAGCGAGTTAAGCGTTTCATCATAATCCAAAGTCTAACATGCAAAACAATTGTCAAAGCAAAGCACAATACAGTGAGTACTAGTAGAACAACAACAGGATGGAGCATCTTGTTAAAAAGTCCTGTAGCTGTCGGTGACCATCCAAAGAGGGTGTCCCACCATTCATGTCCACCGTCTCTCTTGACCCTTTCCAGTACATGGTGTATTTCTTCAACATCATGATGGACAGTAATCAGAGTTCTTTGTCCATTTTCTTGGGCCTCTTTCAACAATCGCTTCAATTCATCGTGTTGTAGCAACTTCCTCACTAGTGAGAGATTCATTCCGATAGGGGTAGGCAGCAAATCTCGAATCAATGTGTAATTAGATTGTAGCAATTGAAAAGACGTAACAGGAGCTGAATAACTGAAGTCACATCCAATGATGTTAGTAAAGTTACAAACACAAAGATTTGAGTTATTACTTATATCTACTGCTATGTCATCTACGAATACAAAAGTACAGGGAGACCTCATGCAAACACACCCTTTCCCAATATATACAAGCACAGTTTCTGGGGTTTCATCAGGTTGTATCTCAAAATGACAAACATTCTGGTTGGTGTCAAGACAAATGTCTTGTGCCTTGAGAGTATTACTCTCACAAATGAATCCTTGTTGATCTCGTGAAATGCATGCTTCAACATCAACAGTTTGCCATTTATTCTCGTTTTGTTGTGCCCACACTCTATGCTCTACCGGATGGAGTATAGCTCCATGGTGATTCAACCCCAGTGCGATGATTGGGTATATGGTGTATACTGAGGCATTGCGTATCGTTAAGACAAAAGCTGTGGCTTTGCTCTCAGTGGGATCATAGGTGAAATTAACCAGATACCACCAGGATTGAAATTTTCTCTCAAACTCAATTGCATTATCCCATATTACTTTTCGAATTTCAGTGGGCAAGGTGCCTTCTTCACCTTCCCTTATAATTGCGGCTGTCATAGATTGCATCCACAGTTGGGCTTGGATACAACTAAGGGCCAAGGAAACATTGTTTGGGGTTGTACCAAGTGCATTTGTGATCAGCTGATGGTCTTTTTCACCTGTTTCCTCCCACTGAGGCAATATATTCGATAAAAGCCATTGGTGATTTCCCAATGCTGGTAGAGAGGACTGTAGAGGATGTTTTAATTTGTCTAGATCACTAGTAGTTGTGACTAGTTTGTTTGCAAGTATCTCAGCATCTGTACTATTTAAGACTCCCAGTCCTGTTCCTAAGATACCAGTCACCTCTCTCTTCAGTCGTTGTGAGGTGTCAACAGTTCGCCGGCCTAACCATGCTGACCATCCTGCATAAGATGTACTCAGGAATGGTGAGCAGGTGGGTTTGATCGCAGAGATATTAATCTGCATTGACAATTCTACTCGTTTGAGGGAATATGTTGGGTTAAACGGTATTTGTTGTTGACCTGTGTGTTTAATGGCATAAGGGCCAATGTTAAAGGTGTAAGGAGTTAGACTAATGGAGGGCTGAGTAGCTACACCCTTGAAAGTTTGTGGGGGTGTAGGTTTTGGGTTCATTTCAACAGGTTCAGATGTATTTGAGTCAATCATAAATTCAAATAACAATTCCGTGCCCCTGTAGCCCCAAATACAATATACTATGATAGGTTTGATAAAGGTGAAGTTGTGCCAGCAATCTGAGTTTGGCTCTATAATTTTGTAACAATCAATCAGTGTTATGTTTGTCCGGTTTAGTAGAGTCTACATGGATGGTTTCAATTACAGTTGGTCTATGGTGAGCAGACCCATTGATTACTCGGCAGCTAATTTGTATTTTCTTTCCTGGGACGGCTTCAAGCTTAGCCATTTGGAGTGAGTCTTTCCAACTCCATTTATCTCTGGAATATACTTCACTTCCTTGTATGACCAGAGTGGAGAGATTTAAATCCCTCATGTTTTCTAGTGTCTCAGTGCTTGCAGTGTATCGTGACAGTGCATTATCCCAAAGCTCATCATCAAGGGGCAGATTCTTAAGTCCGCTCAATAAGGTGTCATTATCGGGGGTTTCAGATAGTGGCAGTGGAACCAGACTAGTCTGTGGAGTTGAGTCAGGTTCGACTTTATCTATGCTTTGATCTATCTCATGTTTTGAAAACACCTCATTTTCATGTAGGACTACAGTGGCCAGGCTCAATTTTCCTTTTCCTGTTCCTGCCATCGCATTGTGTTTTACATAAGCTTGAGACCACGGCCATTCTGGGTCTCTTTGACTACAAACAACAGGGAGTAAAAAGATAAAACTGAATAGCATCAATTCCATCTGCCAATTCGTCATTCTAAAATTTAGGCCTCCAGATGGCCATACATAACAAAAATAATATTATTGCCAGGATCAATGTCAGGATTCCCTGGAGACACTCGAGGTTAGCGTAGGCCAATGCGTCTGTCCACGTACAGTTCTTCCGAGGTTCCTGTAAGACACAAAGGAAAAGAAAATCTGCTCGGTCTCATTTGACCGACGGGGTTAAAAAGAGGGCGAGATCCACCGGGTGCTGATCCGGTGTATCTTCCCTGAACAGTCTTTGGCTTCCCGTGCATGGGGGTTTTTGGGAGTAGCTAACACCATTGGTACTGTGCCAATTTGAGGCATTTTCACTAACACAGGTTGCCCAGGGTGAAATTGTCCCAGGTATTTTCGTGGTTCATTGGGAACTTTTGGAGTGATGATAGCAGCAGATACACAGAAAGCTTTCATTTTAGGACAGCCATCTCCACTCCATCTGTTATTTAATTGATAGATGGCATCATCCAATGGCAAATGCCAACCAGGTTCATGAGTTTTTGCAAAACGCTTAACCAATCCATTGGTGCGTTCAACAATGCCATTAGCCTGAGGATAATAGGGAGTATGAAATACCCATCGAATCCCTTCTTCTTTGGCCCAATCTTGTACCACTGTAGCGGTAAAGTGTGAACCGTTATCACTTTGGATTTCCTCAGGAAGGGGAAGTGTGCTGAACCACCCTTTTAGGCCTTTCACTGTGTTGTTCCCGGTAGCTGATTTGAAGCTGGTGGCCATAGCGAGGCCAGAGATAATCTCCACTCCGACTAGGACGTATCTTTTCTCACCTGATGATCTCAAGGGCCCAATATAATCAATTTGCCATGAATGCCACAATGTTTTCTTGTCCCGAATGTGTAAAGGAGGCGCCTTACTCGGATGATCTTTATTGAGTCGTAGGCGACATTGTGAACAGGCGGTTACTACTTGTTCACACAGCTTAACCGACACAGGCCACCCCCGGGCTAGACCTTCCTGATACAGATCAGCACGGCCTGTATGGCCACGCTTAATATGTAACCATTCGAGTAAGCGTTCCCATTCCCGACCATCATCTACAATGTCAATTTGCTGCAACCGCGTGAGGCTATCTACCTGTTGGTTGAATTGAGCAGTGATCGAGTTCGAACGATCATGGCCTTTTACCCAACCGACGTGCAATGTTCTCTGTCCTCCCATTTCCAACAGTTGCTTCCAACTCTCTGTCTCCCAGATTGGGACTCTATTCACCTGCCAATCATTGGCTGCCCAGTGTCCAATCCATTCAGTGGCTCCTTTAAAAACAGCATATGAGTCAGTGTAAATGTAAGTAGCCCCACGTTGTGCAGCTAGTAGGACGGCTCTGAGTTCCCCTACTTGTGCGCTACCTTCTCCTGTTTCAATTGCTCTTTCCCCCGTTGCTACTTCCAGTGCTACGGCCTTGTATTTCCACTTATTGTTCTCACGGTGAGATGACGCATCAGTAAACCACACTCCTGTAAGATCACTGCCTTCTTTCAGAGGAGGTGCTTCTTGGATTGGAGATGGTCTGTTTGGTGGGGATTGGAACAATAGGGCACCATCTATATCCTTCTGGAGCTTGGATACTTTGATACTACCTTCAGAGATTGGCATGATATCATTAATGCCTTCTAAATAAGCATACCACTTTCGAACTGTGGGTTTCTGGGCAATGCCGGCTGGTGGTGCTGTCCCTTTACGGACCACATCTAGGAGACGAAAAGGGCCCCGAACAATCACGCTCTGTTCTCTCCTTATCTGCTCTGCTCGTTGCAATGCTCGCACCAGGGACAGTAAACCCTTCTCTAGGTCTGAATATCTGCTCTCAGTATCATTAAAGGAGTGAGAGCTAAATTCTAATGGTCTCTCCGGTCCTGCTGGTCCCTTTTGCCATAAGTTACAATGAGAGCCATGTTCGCTGGACCCCCATTCTACATGGACAGGGTCAGTTGGATGTATGGGGCCAAGTTGTTGGAATAACCTTAGCTCTTTTATTAGCAATTCCAGTGCATTAGTATGTTGTTCAGTCCACTCCCAGGATTTACCTTTTTTGAGCAAACAATAAAGGGGGCGAGCAATGATGGAAAAGCCAGGGATGTGTTTACGCCAATAACTTAAAGTTCCCAGAACTTGCTGTAACTCCTTCGTGCTGGAAGGATTCTGTCCATGTTCTATTTTTTTCAGGGTATCCTGAGGGACAGAAGCAGCTCCCTTAATCCACCAGACCCCCAGGAATTTAACTTCCTGTGCAGGTCCCTGACATTTTGAGTCTGGAATTTCCAATCCCAAATCTGATAATGTTTTTCGGATGTTTTGCATCATGTCTTGTACACTTTCTTGGCTCTCTCCCCCCCTATTAAGATGTCGTCAATATATTGGTATACTGTACATCCCTGTGAAACAGGAATCTCTGATAGCGCTTTAGCTAAAGCATTATGAGCAATGGTGGGGGAATGTTTGTATCCTTGTGGAAGTCGGTTAAAGGTATATTGGACTCCTTTCCACGTGAATGCAAACTGCGCTTTGTCTTGCTCAAGGAGGGGAATCATAAAAAACATGTCTTTTACATCTAAGGCAGCCATCCAAGGATGGGCAGCTCCTTTTATCATTGTCACAATTTCCGCGATACTCGGAACCGCAGCGGTCAGGGGTGCAGCGTTGGCGTTTAACTTTCGGTAATCTACTGTGAAACGCCATTGCCCGGTTGGTTTCTTTACTGGCCACACCGGTGAATTATAAGGCGAGTGAGTCCTCTTAATGATGTTTCTTTTTTCTAAATCTGATACCACCCCGTCTGCTCCTGCAAGTGCAGCTGCAGGCAGTGGGTACTGTCGGACGTTGGTAATTTTAGAGGGAGGCAAAGGTATAGATGTTTCTAATAGGCCCAGTTTAACTGCGTCTAATCCTTTTTTGCGTCCTGCAAAACTCCACACAGTTCCATCCGGGAATTTCCACATTCGCCCACGCAGCACGTCAAATCCTAGGAGGTTAGAATGTGAGGCACCCACTAACACTTCTGCCCTAGTCATTCGCTGCTCTCCCGGCAACCAGAGGTTAATTTTTGCAGTGGGGCATGTTTTTACCACACCATCAATTCCTGTGAAGTTGACTCTGCGTCGGGTGGGATTTATACCTAGAAGTTGTGCTGTTTCGTTAGTGATTGCAGACATTTGGGCTCCAGTATCAATAATAAAATTTACCAATATCTTCCGGGGTCCAACAGGAATGATAATAACGGGTTCGGAGTCTTTATGAGAGAGCCATTGAATTGCTAGTACCTGCCGGACAGGGTGGCTCACTGCCCTCCCCGGGGATAGGAGTTTTTTGGCTGGGACTCTGTCAAATCAATCAAGTTACGTTCCGGTGCAGAAGGCACAATTTTCTCACGACTTGGGGATTCTCTGGTTAGACTTTTCTCCCCAGCCACATTATTCTTTCTAGTTAGAGATTGGACTAGTGTACGGAGGTCTCCCGTAGGGACACCGTGCAAGAATTGTCGGGGCACCCCTAATTGTAGGGCTTTACGCCACAACTCATTCCGGTCCTTATCAGGCTTAAACCTTTCCTCCGATTTAGGGTTTTTAGTGTGAGTTCGGACTTGGCGAACCTTTCGGGGGTGTTCGGAGGATTTCTCACTAGTTAGGCTGGCCCAGCCCATTCGGCGCCCATATTGATCTATTTCCTGTACATATTCATTCCAGGTGGGCATGTAGTGACGACGGCCCCGCCTATGAGCACCCCGAGCCTCTCGTATACGATCTTGAGTACGAACAAGGAACGGTTTCAGGCAATCGGGAAGACCACGGATGAGAGGGGCTAATCGATCGGGGTCGATAGGGGCTGACATTGGGGATTTCCGAAATTCCTCTCTGTCATACATGGCTTGCAGACAAGCTGCTTTCCGTACAGCCGCAAACAGATCAGAGTAGCCTGTAGCTCTAATCTCTAACGGCTCCCCCCTCTCTCGCGGATCCATACCCCCTGCCCAATAGGCTGCTCGAGCAGTTAGGGAATAATTATGATCCCCAGGCATAGTGGTTAAAAACACTCCTGGTCCCCAAGAGTCTCCTGCTTCTTCCTCACTCAGCATAATTCTGTCCCCCCCTTCAGAAGAAACTCACCACACGTACTCAACAGCTGACTCTTCTGGTCGCCTCGAATATTTCTCCCTTATTTTTGTTAACTCGGTTGGTGTCCGTGGAACGGTACGCACAGTGGTGTGAATTTCATCATCGTCATCAACCGCAGTTTCAGTTTTAACCAGAGGACGTAAAGGAAAAACTTGGGATTTCAAAGTAAAAGTCCTTTCCTCCTCATCTTCTTCGTCATCCTCACTATTAGACAAAAAATCTCCGGTCTGGGTTCCGGAATTTGGATAACACATTAACTTACGAATCTGTTGGACCTGGGTCGAGGGCTGCATTTTATCTAAGAGCCCAGTCACCCTTTCTAATAATATTTTAAGTTGAGCATTCTGGTTTCCTAAACATTCATTCTCACTCACAAGCTTATCGACGTGAGTTCTTAATTTTTCTCCTGTCTCCTTTTGCAAGGCTAATGATGACTTCAGCACCTCATTCTCCGATTTCAGGGTTGCATATTCTACAGCTGAAATCAGATTAGGAGCAGGGGTTTCTCTAGCTTCTTGTTGTGCACAAGATAAACAGGCGCCTAACGCAGCACAAATCACACCCTTGCCTTTCCCCGCTCTGAGCTTCTGTGAAACCCGACACTCTTCAATACGTTCCACCACTTTCTCTTCATCCTTCCAAAATTTTTGGGCCCACTCCTTCCCAGCCTGGGAAGGGGCACAATCATATTTTTGCAGCAGTTTATCCATGGCAATCCTGCCGACTACGCCAAATTCTGTTGCGTGAAACGGGGCCAAGCGGTTTTGGCAGAAGATAAACCCCCTTGCGTTCTAACACTCCTCACCGAGGTGGGAGGCTAGGTGCGGCTAGGTTTAAATTCTGAGTGATGCCCAATTCAGCACTATCAGTCCAATCGCGTTTAATATGTATTAAACTACTACGATTTGGATACACTAATAGTGGACTGCACCTTCAGTCTAGTCGTGCTCCTGAACTAGCACGGCCTCTCTGTAGTTTTGGTCGCGTTCAGTGAGAAAGCGGAACGACTAGCTACTTAAACAGTGCAGTTTATTTAAACAACAGATATACAGGTTCTTTAGGATTGCCGGTGATAAATACACTGTCTGCAAAGCACGTGCAAATAAAGATATTGCTAAGTATACAAACGCGCGACAAAATTATAAACGATACAGCCTGGCTATAAACGTAGGGTAGAGATTCTCTAGAGAAATTTCTAAGTCCCCGAGAAAGCGCTCGGTGTAATCGAAGTCTTACCCAAAGGCGTCCCTATGGGGGGGAAGAAAGGCTCAGCCCGTCGACTGATCCCGGAAATCAGCGGTGGAATTCTTCGCGATGGTGTCTTCCCTGACATCCCCTCTCTCTTGGGCTATTTTTATATTATTTTTTTATCTTCAAAGTGGAGTTTGAGTGACTTTAGTCATACATACTTTTATTATGATTAATGTATTCAAGGAGGAGTGTTCACACCTCGGGGGCGGATAGCCTCCGGGATGGAGGTGTGTTTTGGTACATTGTGGTGAGCAAAGTTCGCACAAAAGGACAGCATTTCATCAACATTTGACGAAAGGTTGGCTCGGGTAGCGTGTAGGCCGCTTATCAGTTCCGTAGTACCATCTCGTCCCCATATCTGCTATTCGTCACAAGGGAAGGCCACGGAACAAGCGTGTTCCGTTCCATCCCTCGTGTAGTTTCGCAAACAACCTCGCGCAGGGAATCACAGATGTTGCATTCTTCGTGTGCTAGCTGTGGCTGTATTCTACCTCAGAAGCCTCTTGATTTTATGACTTTCCTTAATGTGTGAACAATGCTGTATTTTTGTATTCTTGGCCAATTTAGTAATTATTCCACATAATCCACCCCGTGACTACAGTCACTCAAGCTCCACGATAATCAATACTGATGGGGAATATCACATGTCCTCTTATGGCGAGGGATATCAAGTGCAAATACTTCTTGCGGGGTGATTAAGCGAGTTAAGCGTTTCATCATAATCCAAAGTCTAACATGCAAAACAATTGTCAAAGCAAAGCACAATACAGTGAGTACTAGTAGAACAACAACAGGATGGAGCATCTTGTTAAAAAGTCCTGTAGCTGTCGGTGACCATCCAAAGAGGGTGTCCCACCATTCATGTCCACCGTCTCTCTTGACCCTTTCCAGTACATGGTGTATTTCTTCAACATCATGATGGACAGTAATCAGAGTTCTTTGTCCATTTTCTTGGGCCTCTTTCAACAATCGCTTCAATTCATCGTGTTGTAGCAACTTCCTCACTAGTGAGAGATTCATTCCGATAGGGGTAGGCAGCAAATCTCGAATCAATGTGTAATTAGATTGTAGCAATTGAAAAGACGTAACAGGAGCTGAATAACTGAAGTCACATCCAATGATGTTAGTAAAGTTACAAACACAAAGATTTGAGTTATTACTTATATCTACTGCTATGTCATCTACGAATACAAAAGTACAGGGAGACCTCATGCAAACACACCCTTTCCCAATATATACAAGCACAGTTTCTGGGGTTTCATCAGGTTGTATCTCAAAATGACAAACATTCTGGTTGGTGTCAAGACAAATGTCTTGTGCCTTGAGAGTATTACTCTCACAAATGAATCCTTGTTGATCTCGTGAAATGCATGCTTCAACATCAACAGTTTGCCATTTATTCTCGTTTTGTTGTGCCCACACTCTATGCTCTACCGGATGGAGTATAGCTCCATGGTGATTCAACCCCAGTGCGATGATTGGGTATATGGTGTATACTGAGGCATTGCGTATCGTTAAGACAAAAGCTGTGGCTTTGCTCTCAGTGGGGTCATAGGTGAAATTAACCAGATACCACCAGGATTGAAATTTTCTCTCAAACTCAATTGCATTATCCCATATTACTTTTCGAATTTCAGTGGGCAAGGTGCCTTCTTCACCTTCCCTTATAATTGCGGCTGTCATAGATTGCATCCACAGTTGGGCTTGGATACAACTAAGGGCCAAGGAAACATTGTTTTGGGTTGTACCAAGTGCATTTGTGATCAGCTGATGGTCTTTTTCACCTGTTTCCTCCCACTGAGGCAATATATTCGATAAAAGCCATTGGTGATTTCCCAATGCTGATAGAGAGGACTGTAGAGGATGTTTTAATTTGTCTAGATCACTAGTAGTTGTGACTAGTTTGTTTGCAAGTATCTCAGCATCTGTACTATTTAAGACTCCCAGTCCTGTTCCTAAGATACCAGTCACCTCTCTCTTCAGTCGTTGTGAGGTGTCAACAGTTCGCCGGCCTAACCATGCTGACCATCCTGCATAAGATGTACTCAGGAATGGTGAGCAGGTGGGTTTGATCGCAGAGATATTAATCTGCATTGACAATTCTACTCGTTTGAGGGAATATGTTGGGTTAAACGGTATTTGTTGTTGACCTGTGTGTTTAATGGCATAAGGGCCAATGTTAAAGGTGTAAGGAGTTAGACTAATGGAGGGCTGAGTAGCTACACCCTTGAAAGTTTGTGGGGGTGTAGGTTTTGGGTTCATTTCAACAGGTTCAGATGTATTTGAGTCAATCATAAATTCAAATAACAATTCCGTGCCCCTGTAGCCCCAAATACAATATACTATGATAGGTTTGATAAAGGTGAAGTTGTGCCAGCAATCTGAGTTTGGCTCTATAATTTTGTAACAATCAATCAGTGTTATATTTGTCCGGTTTAGTAGAGTCTACATGGATGGTTTCAATTACAGTTGGTCTATGGTGAGCAGACCCATTGATTACTCGGCAGCTAATTTGTATTTTCTTTCCTGGGACGGCTTCAAGCTTAGCCATTTGGAGTGAGTCTTTCCAACTCCATTTATCTCTGGAATATACTTCACTTCCTTGTATGACCAGAGTGGAGAGATTTAAATCCCTCATGTTTTCTAGTGTCTCAGTGCTTGCAGTGTATCGTGACAGTGCATTATCCCAAAGCTCATCATCAAGGGGCAGATTCTTAAGTCCGCTCAATAAGGTGTCATTATCGGGGGTTTCAGATAGTGGCAGTGGAACCAGACTAGTCTGTGGAGTTGAGTCAGGTTCGACTTTATCTATGCTTTGATCTATCTCATGTTTTGAAAACACCTCATTTTCATGTAGGACTACAGTGGCCAGGCTCAATTTTCCTTTTCCTGTTCCTGCCATCGCATTGTGTTTTACATAAGCTTGAGACCACGGCCATTCTGGGTCTCTTTGACTACAAACAACAGGGAGTAAAAAGATAAAACTGAATAGCATCAATTCCATCTGCCAATTCGTCATTCTAAAATTTAGGCCTCCAGATGGCCATACATAACAAAAATAATATTATTGCCAGGATCAATGTCAGGATTCCCTGGAGACACTCGAGGTTAGCGTAGGCCAATGCGTCTGTCCACGTACAGTTCTTCCGAGGTTCCTGTAAGACACAAAGGAAAAGAAAATCTGCTCGGTCTCATTTGACCGACGGGGTTAAAAAGAGGGCGAGATCCACCGGGTGCTGATCCGGTGTATCTTCCCTGAACAGTCTTTGGCTTCCCGTGCATGGGGGTTTTTGGGAGTAGCTAACACCATTGGTACTGTGCCAATTTGAGGCATTTTCACTAACACAGGTTGCCCAGGGTGAAATTGTCCCAGGTATTTTCGTGGTTCATTGGGAACTTTTGGAGTGATGATAGCAGCAGATACACAGAAAGCTTTCATTTTAGGACAGCCATCTCCACTCCATCTGTTATTTAATTGATAGATGGCATCATCCAATCGCAAATGCCAACCAGGTTCATGAGTTTTTGCAAAACGCTTAACCAATCCATTGGTGCGTTCAACAATGCCATTAGCCTGAGGATAATAGGGAGTATGAAATACCCATCGAATCCCTTCTTCTTTGGCCCAATCTTGTACCACTGTAGCGGTAAAGTGTGAACCGTTATCACTTTGGATTTCCTCAGGAAGGGGAAGTGTGCTGAACCACCCTTTTAGGCCTTTCACTGTGTTGTTCCCGGTAGCTGATTTGAAGCTGGTGGCCATAGCGAGGCCAGAGATAATCTCCACTCCGACTAGGACGTATCTTTTCTCACCTGATGATCTCAAGGGCCCAATATAATCAATTTGCCATGAATGCCACAATGTTTTCTTGTCCCGAATGTGTAAAGGAGGCGCCTTACTCGGATGATCTTTATTGAGTCGTAGGCGACATTGTGAACAGGCGGTTACTACTTGTTCACACAGCTTAACCGACACAGGCCACCCCCGGGCTAGACCTTCCTGATACAGATCAGCACGGCCTGTATGGCCACGCTTAATATGTAACCATTCGAGTAAGCGTTCCCATTCCCGACCATCATCTACAATGTCAATTTGCTGCAACCGCGTGAGGCTATCTACCTGTTGGTTGAATTGAGCAGTGATCGAGTTCGAACGATCATGGCCTTTTACCCAACCGATGTGCAATGTTCTCTGTCCTCCCATTTCCAACAGTTGCTTCCAACTCTCTGTCTCCCAGATTGGGACTCTATTCACCTGCCAATCATTGGCTGCCCAGTGTCCAATCCATTCAGTGGCTCCTTTAAAAACAGCATATGAGTCAGTGTAAATGTAAGTAGCCCCACGTTGTGCAGCTAGTAGGACGGCTCTGAGTTCCCCTACTTGTGCGCTACCTTCTCCTGTTTCAATTGCTCTTTCCCCCGTTGCTACTTCCAGTGCTACGGCCTTGTATTTCCACTTATTGTTCTCACGGTGAGATGACGCATCAGTAAACCACACTCCTGTAAGATCACTGCCTTCTTTCAGAGGAGGTGCTTCTTGGATTGGAGATGGTCTGTTTGGTGGGGATTGGAACAATAGGGCACCATCTATATCCTTCTGGAGCTTGGATACTTTGATACTACCTTCAGAGATTGGCATGATATCATTAATGCCTTCTAAATAAGCATACCACTTTCGAACTGTGGGTTTCTGGGCAATGCCGGCTGGTGGTGCTGTCCCTTTACGGACCACATCTAGGAGACGAAAAGGGCCCCGAACAATCACGCTCTGTTCTCTCCTTATCTGCTCTGCTCGTTGCAATGCTCGCACCAGGGACAGTAAACCCTTCTCTAGGTCTGAATATCTGCTCTCAGTATCATTAAAGGAGTGAGAGCTAAATTCTAATGGTCTCTCCGGTCCTGCTGGTCCCTTTTGCCATAAGTTACAATGAGAACCATGTTCGCTGGACCCCCATTCTACATGGACAGGGTCAGTTGGATGTATGGGGCCAAGTTGTTGGAATAACCTTAGCTCTTTTATTAGCAATTCCAGTGCATTAGTATGTTGTTCAGTCCACTCCCAGGATTTACCTTTTTTGAGCAAACAATAAAGGGGGCGAGCAATGATGGAAAAGCCAGGGATGTGTTTACGCCAATAACTTAAAGTTCCCAGAACTTGCTGTAACTCCTTCGTGCTGGAAGGATTCTGTCCATGTTCTATTTTTTTCAGGGTATCCTGAGGGACAGAAGCAGCTCCCTTAATCCACCAGACCCCCAGGAATTTAACTTCCTGTGCAGGTCCCTGACATTTTGAGTCTGGAATTTCCAATCCCAAATCTGATAATGTTTTTCGGATGTTTTGCATCATGTCTTGTACACTTTCTTGGCTCTCTCCCCCCCTATTAAGATGTCGTCAATATATTGGTATACTGTACATCCCTGTGAAACAGGAATCTCTGATAGCGCTTTAGCTAAAGCATTATGAGCAATGGTGGGGGAATGTTTGTATCCTTGTGGAAGTCGGTTAAAGGTATATTGGACTCCTTTCCACGTGAATGCAAACTGCGCTTTGTCTTGCTCAAGGAGGGGAATCATAAAAAACATGTCTTTTACATCTAAGGCAGCCATCCAAGGATGGGCAGCTCCTTTTATCATTGTCACAATTTCCGCGATACTCGGAACCGCAGCGGTCAGGGGTGCAGTGTTGGCGTTTAACTTTCGGTAATCTACTGTGAAACGCCATTGCCCGGTTGGTTTCTTTACTGGCCACACCGGTGAATTATAAGGCGAGTGAGTCCTCTGAATGATGTTTCTTTTTTCTAAATCTGATACCACCCCGTCTGCTCCTGCAAGTGCAGCTGCAGGCAGTGGGTACTGTCGGACGTTGGTAATTTTAGAGGGAGGCAAAGGTATAGATGTTTCTAATAGGCCCAGTTTAACTGCGTCTAATCCTTTTTTGCGTCCTGCAAAACTCCACACAGTTCCATCCGGGAATTTCCACATTCGCCCACGCAGCACGTCAAATCCTAGGAGGTTAGAATGTGAGGCACCCACTAACACTTCTGCCCTAGTCATTCGCTGCTCTCCCGGCAACCAGAGGTTAATTTTTGCAGTGGGGCATGTTTTTACCACACCATCAATTCCTGTGAAGTTGACTCTGCGTCGGGTGGGATTTATACCTAGAAGTTGTGCTGTTTCGTTAGTGATTGCAGACATTTGGGCTCCAGTATCAATAATAAAATTTACCAATATCTTCCGGGGTCCAACAGGAATGATAATAACGGGTTCGGAGTCTTTATGAGAGAGCCATTGAATTGCTAGTACCTGCCGGACAGGGTGGCTCACTGCCCTCCCCGGGGATAGGAGTTTTTTGGCTGGGACTCTGTCAAATCAATCAAGTTACGTTCCGGTGCAGAAGGCACAATTTTCTCACGACTTGGGGATTCTCTGGTTAGACTTTTCTCCCCAGCCACATTATTCTTTCTAGTTAGAGATTGGACTAGTGTACGGAGGTCTCCCGTAGGGACACCGTGCAAGAATTGTCGGGGCACCCCTAATTGTAGGGCTTTACGCCACAACTCATTCCGGTCCTTATCAGGCTTAAACCTTTCCTCCGATTTAGGGTTTTTAGTGTGAGTTCGGACTTGGCGAACCTTTCGGGGGTGTTCGGAGGATTTCTCACTAGTTAGGCTGGCCCAGCCCATTCGGCGCCCATATTGATCTATTTCCTGTACATATTCATTCCAGGTGGGCATGTAGTGACGACGGCCCTGCCTATGAGCACCCCGAGCCTCTCGTATACGATCTTGAGTACGAACAAGGAACGGTTTCAGGCAATCGGGAAGACCACGGATGAGAGGGGCTAATCGATCGGGGTCGATAGGGGCTGACATTGGGGATTTCCGAAATTCCTCTCTGTCATACATGGCTTGCAGACAAGCTGCTTTCCGTACAGCCGCAAACAGATCAGAGTAGCCTGTAGCTCTAATCTCTAACGGCTCCCCCCTCTCTCGCGGATCCATACCCCCTGCCCAATAGGCTGCTCGAGCAGTTAGGGAATAATTATGATCCCCAGGCATAGTGGTTAAAAACACTCCTGGTCCCCAAGAGTCTCCTGCTTCTTCCTCACTCAGCATAATTCTGTCCCCCCCTTCAGAAGAAACTCGCCACACGTACTCAACAGCTGACTCTTCTGGTCGCCTCGAATATTTCTCCCTTATTTTTGTTAACTCGGTTGGTGTCCGTGGAACGGTACGCACAGTGGTGTGAATTTCATCATCGTCATCAACCGCAGCTTCAGTTTTAACCAGAGGACGTAAAGGAAAAACTTGGGATTTCAAAGTAAAAGTCCTTTCCTCCTCATCTTCTTCGTCATCCTCACTATTAGACAAAAAATCTCCGGTCTGGGTTCCGGAATTTGGATAACACATTAACTTACGAATCTGTTGGACCTGGGTCGAGGGCTGCATTTTATCTAAGAGCCCAGTCACCCTTTCTAATAATATTTTAAGTTGAGCATTCTGGTTTCCTAAACATTCATTCTCACTCACAAGCTTATCGACGTGAGTTCTTAATTTTTCTCCTGTCTCCTTTTGCAAGGCTAATGATGACTTCAGCACCTCATTCTCCGATTTCAGGGTTGCATATTCTACAGCTGAAATCAGATTAGGAGCAGGGGTTTCTCTAGCTTCTTGTTGTGCACAAGATAAACAGGCGCCTAACACAGCACAAATCACACCCTTGCCTTTCCCCGCTCTGAGCTTCTGTGAAACCCGACACTCTTCAATACGTTCCACCACTTTCTCTTCATCCTTCCAAAATTTTTGGGCCCACTCCTTCCCAGCCTGGGAAGGGGCACAATCATATTTTTGCAGCAGTTTATCCATGGCAATCCTGCCGACTACGCCAAATTCTGTTGCGTGAAACGGGGCCAAGCGGTTTTGGCAGAAGATAAACCCCCTTGCGTTCTAACACTCCTCACCGAGGTGGGAGGCTAGGTGCGGCTAGGTTTAAATTCTGAGTGATGCCCAATTCAGCACTATCAGTCCAATCGCGTTTAATATGTATTAAACTACTACGATTTGGATACACTAATAGTGGACTGCACCTTCAGTCTAGTCGTGCTCCTGAACTAGCACGGCCTCTCTGTAGTTTTGGTCGCGTTCAGTGAGAAAGCGGAACGACTAGCTACTTAAACAGTGCAGTTTATTTAAACAACAGATATACAGGTTCTTTAGGATTGCCGGTGATAAATACACTGTCTGCAAAGCACGTGCAAATAAAGATATTGCTAAGTATACAAACGCGCGACAAAATTATAAACGATACAGCCTGGCTATAAACGTAGGGTAGAGATTCTCTAGAGAAATTTCTAAGTCCCCGAGAAAGCGCTCGGTGTAATCGAAGTCTTACCCAAAGGCGTCCCTATGGGGGGGAAGAAAGGCTCAGCCCGTCGACTGATCCCGGAAATCAGCGGTGGAATTCTTCGCGATGGTGTCTTCCCTGACATCCCCTCTCTCTTGGGCTATTTTTATATTATTTTTTTATCTTCAAAGTGGAGTTTGAGTGACTTTAGTCATACATACTTTTATTATGATTAATGTATTCAAGGAGGAGTGTTCACACCTCGGGGGCGGATAGCCTCCGGGATGGAGGTGTGTTTTGGTACATTGTGGTGAGCAAAGTTCGCACAAAAGGACAGCATTTCATCAACATTTGACGAAAGGTTGGCTCGGGTAGCGTGTAGGCCGCTTATCAGTTCCGTAGTACCATCTCGTCCCCATATCTGCTATTCGTCACAAGGGAAGGCCACGGAACAAGCGTGTTCCGTTCCATCCCTCGTGTAGTTTCGCAAACAGCCTCACGCAGGGAATCACAGATGTTGCATTCTTCGTGTGCTAGCTGTGGCTGTATTCTACCTCAGAAGCCTCTTGATTTTATGACTTTCCTTAATGTGTGAACAATGCTGTATTTTTGTATTCTTGGCCAATTTAGTAATTATTCCACATAATCCACCCCGTGACTACAGTCACTCAAGCTCCACGATAATCAATACTGATGGGGAATATCACATGTCCTCTTATGGCGAGGGATATCAAGTGCAAATACTTCTTGCGGGGTGATTAAGCGAGTTAAGCGTTTCATCATAATCCAAAGTCTAACATGCAAAACAATTGTCAAAGCAAAGCACAATACAGTGAGTACTAGTAGAACAACAACAGGATGGAGCATCTTGTTAAAAAGTCCTGTAGCTGTCGGTGACCATCCAAAGAGGGTGTCCCACCATTCATGTCCACCGTCTCTCTTGACCCTTTCCAGTACATGGTGTATTTCTTCAACATCATGATGGACAGTAATCAGAGTTCTTTGTCCATTTTCTTGGGCCTCTTTCAACAATCGCTTCAATTCATCGTGTTGTAGCAACTTCCTCACTAGTGAGAGATTCATTCCGATAGGGGTAGGCAGCAAATCTCGAATCAATGTGTAATTAGATTGTAGCAATTGAAAAGACGTAACAGGAGCTGAATAACTGAAGTCACATCCAATGATGTTAGTAAAGTTACAAACACAAAGATTTGAGTTATTACTTATATCTACTGCTATGTCATCTACGAATACAAAAGTACAGGGAGACCTCATGCAAACACACCCTTTCCCAATATATACAAGCACAGTTTCTGGGGTTTCATCAGGTTGTATCTCAAAATGACAAACATTCTGGTTGGTGTCAAGACAAATGTCTTGTGCCTTGAGAGTATTACTCTCACAAATGAATCCTTGTTGATCTCGTGAAATGCATGCTTCAACATCAACAGTTTGCCATTTATTCTCGTTTTGTTGTGCCCACACTCTATGCTCTACCGGATGGAGTATAGCTCCATGGTGATTCAACCCCAGTGCGATGATTGGGTATATGGTGTATACTGAGGCATTGCGTATCGTTAAGACAAAAGCTGTGGCTTTGCTCTCAGTGGGGTCATAGGTGAAATTAACCAGATACCACCAGGATTGAAATTTTCTCTCAAACTCAATTGCATTATCCCATATTACTTTTCGAATTTCAGTGGGCAAGGTGCCTTCTTCACCTTCCCTTATAATTGCGGCTGTCATAGATTGCATCCACAGTTGGGCTTGGATACAACTAAGGGCCAAGGAAACATTGTTTGGGGTTGTACCAAGTGCATTTGTGATCAGCTGATGGTCTTTTTCACCTGTTTCCTCCCACTGAGGCAATATATTCGATAAAAGCCATTGGTGATTTCCCAATGCTGATAGAGAGGACTGTAGAGGATGTTTTAATTTGTCTAGATCACTAGTAGTTGTGACTAGTTTGTTTGCAAGTATCTCAGCATCTATACTATTTAAGACTCCCAGTCCTGTTCCTAAGATACCAGTCACCTCTCTCTTCAGTCGTTGTGAGGTGTCAACAGTTCGCCGGCCTAACCATGCTGACCATCCTGCATAAGATGTACTCAGGAATGGTGAGCAGGTGGGTTTGATCGCAGAGATATTAATCTGCATTGACAATTCTACTCGTTTGAGGGAATATGTTGGGTTAAACGGTATTTGTTGTTGACCTGTGTGTTTAATGGCATAAGGGCCAATGTTAAAGGTGTAAGGAGTTAGACTAATGGAGGGCTGAGTAGCTACACCCTTGAAAGTTTGTGGGGGTGTAGGTTTTGGGTTCATTTCAACAGGTTCAGATGTATTTGAGTCAATCATAAATTCAAATAACAATTCTGTGCCCCTGTAGCCCCAAATACAATATACTATGATAGGTTTGATAAAGGTGAAGTTGTGCCAGCAATCTGAGTTTGGCTCTATAATTTTGTAACAATCAATCAGTGTTATATTTGTCCGGTTTAGTAGAGTCTACATGGATGGTTTCAATTACAGTTGGTCTATGGTGAGCAGACCCATTGATTACTCGGCAGCTAATTTGTATTTTCTTTCCTGGGACGGCTTCAAGCTTAGCCATTTGGAGTGAGTCTTTCCAACTCCATTTATCTCTGGAATATACTTCACTTCCTTGTATGACCAGAGTGGAGAGATTTAAATCCCTCATGTTTTCTAGTGTCTCAGTGCTTGCAGTGTATCGTGACAGTGCATTATCCCAAAGCTCATCATCAAGGGGCAGATTCTTAAGTCCGCTCAATAAGGTGTCATTATCGGGGGTTTCAGATAGTGGCAGTGGAACCAGACTAGTCTGTGGAGTTGAGTCAGGTTCGACTTTATCTATGCTTTGATCTATCTCATGTTTTGAAAACACCTCATTTTCATGTAGGACTACAGTGGCCAGGCTCAATTTTCCTTTTCCTGTTCCTGCCATCGCATTGTGTTTTACATAAGCTTGAGACCACGGCCATTCTGGGTCTCTTTGACTACAAACAACAGGGAGTAAAAAGATAAAACTGAATAGCATCAATTCCATCTGCCAATTCGTCATTCTAAAATTTAGGCCTCCAGATGGCCATACATAACAAAAATAATATTATTGCCAGGATCAATGTCAGGATTCCCTGGAGACACTCGAGGTTGGCGTAGGCCAATGCGTCTGTCCACGTACAGTTCTTCCGAGGTTCCTGTAAGACACAAAGGAAAAGAAAATCTGCTCGGTCTCATTTGACCGACGGGGTTAAAAAGAGGGCGAGATCCACCGGGTGCTGATCCGGTGTATCTTCCCTGAACAGTCTTTGGCTTCCCGTGCATGGGGGTTTTTGGGAGTAGCTAACACCATTGGTACTGTGCCAATTTGAGGCATTTTCACTAACACAGGTTGCCCAGGGTGAAATTGTCCCAGGTATTTTCGTGGTTCATTGGGAACTTTTGGAGTGATGATATCAGCAGATACACAGAAAGCTTTCATTTTAGGACAGCCATCTCCACTCCATCTGTTATTTAATTGATAGATGGCATCATCCAATGGCAAATGCCAACCAGGTTCATGAGTTTTTGCAAAACGCTTAACCAATCCATTGGTGCGTTCAACAATGCCATTAGCCTGAGGATAATAGGGAGTATGAAATACCCATCGAATCCCTTCTTCTTTGGCCCAATCTTGTACCACTGTAGCGGTAAAGTGTGAACCGTTATCACTTTGGATTTCCTCAGGAAGGGGAAGTGTGCTGAACCACCCTTTTAGGCCTTTCACTGTGTTGTTCCCGGTAGCTGATTTGAAGCTGGTGGCCATAGCGAGGCCAGAGATAATCTCCACTCCGACTAGGACGTATCTTTTCTCACCTGATGATCTCAAGGGCCCAATATAATCAATTTGCCATGAATGCCACAATGTTTTCTTGTCCCGAATGTGTAAAGGAGGCGCCTTACTCGGATGATCTTTATTGAGTCGTAGGCGACATTGTGAACAGGCGGTTACTACTTGTTCACACAGCTTAACCGACACAGGCCACCCCCGGGCTAGACCTTCCTGATACAGATCAGCACGGCCTGTATGGCCACGCTTAATATGTAACCATTCGAGTAAGCGTTCCCATTCCCGACCATCATCTACAATGTCAATTTGCTGCAACCGCGTGAGGCTATCTACCTGTTGGTTGAATTGAGCAGTGATCGAGTTCGAACGATCATGGCCTTTTACCCAACCGATGTGCAATGTTCTCTGTCCTCCCATTTCCAACAGTTGCTTCCAACTCTCTGTCTCCCAGATTGGGACTCTATTCACCTGCCAATCATTGGCTGCCCAGTGTCTAATCCATTCAGTGGCTCCTTTAAAAACAGCATATGAGTCAGTGTAAATGTAAGTAGCCCCACGTTGTGCAGCTAGTAGGACGGCTCTGAGTTCCCCTACTTGTGCGCTACCTTCTCCTGTTTCAATTGCTCTTTCCCCCGTTGCTACTTCCAGTGCTACGGCCTTGTATTTCCACTTATTGTTCTCACGGTGAGATGACGCATCAGTAAACCACACTCCTGTAAGATCACTGCCTTCTTTCAGAGGAGGTGCTTCTTGGATTGGAGATGGTCTGTTTGGTGGGGATTGGAACAATAGGGCACCATCTATATCCTTCTGGAGCTTGGATACTTTGATACTACCTTCAGAGATTGGCATGATATCATTAATGCCTTCTAAATAAGCATACCACTTTCGAACTGTGGGTTTCTGGGCAATGCCGGCTGGTGGTGCTGTCCCTTTACGGACCACATCTAGGAGACGAAAAGGGCCCCGAACAATCACGCTCTGTTCTCTCCTTATCTGCTCTGCTCGTTGCAATGCTCGCACCAGGGACAGTAAACCCTTCTCTAGGTCTGAATATCTGCTCTCAGTATCATTAAAGGAGTGAGAGCTAAATTCTAATGGTCTCTCCGGTCCTGCTGGTCCCTTTTGCCATAAGTTACAATGAGAACCATGTTCGCTGGACCCCCATTCTACATGGACAGGGTCAGTTGGATGTATGGGGCCAAGTTGTTGGAATAACCTTAGCTCTTTTATTAGCAATTCCAGTGCATTAGTATGTTGTTCAGTCCACTCCCAGGATTTACCTTTTTTGAGCAAACAATAAAGGGGGCGAGCAATGATGGAAAAGCCAGGGATGTGTTTACGCCAATAACTTAAAGTTCCCAGAACTTGCTGTAACTCCTTCGTGCTGGAAGGATTCTGTCCATGTTCTATTTTTTTCAGGGTATCCTGAGGGACAGAAGCAGCTCCCTTAATCCACCAGACCCCCAGGAATTTAACTTCCTGTGCAGGTCCCTGACATTTTGAGTCTGGAATTTCCAATCCCAAATCTGATAATGTTTTTCGGATGTTTTGCATCATGTCTTGTACACTTTCTTGGCTCTCTCCCCCCCTATTAAGATGTCGTCAATATATTGGTATACTGTACATCCCTGTGAAACAGGAATCTCTGATAGCGCTTTAGCTAAAGCATTATGAGCAATGGTGGGGGAATGTTTGTATCCTTGTGGAAGTCGGTTAAAGGTATATTGGACTCCTTTCCACGTGAATGCAAACTGCGCTTTGTCTTGCTCAAGGAGGGGAATCATAAAAAACATGTCTTTTACATCTAAGGCAGCCATCCAAGGATGGGCAGCTCCTTTTATCATTGTCACAATTTCCGCGATACTCGGAACCGCAGCGGTCAGGGGTGCAGTGTTGGCGTTTAACTTTCGGTAATCTACTGTGAAACGCCATTGCCCGGTTGGTTTCTTTACTGGCCACACCGGTGAATTATAAGGCGAGTGAGTCCTCTTAATGATGTTTCTTTTTTCTAAATCTGATACCACCCCGTCTGCTCCTGCAAGTGCAGCTGCAGGCAGTGGGTACTGTCGGACGTTGGTAATTTTAGAGGGAGGCAAAGGTATAGATGTTTCTAATAGGCCCAGTTTAACTGTGTCTAATCCTTTTTTGCGTCCTGCAAAACTCCACACAGTTCCATCCGGGAATTTCCACATTCGCCCACGCAGCACGTCAAATCCTAGGAGGTTAGAATGTGAGGCACCCACTAACACTTCTGCCCTAGTCATTCGCTGCTCTCCCGGCAACCAGAGGTTAATTTTTGCAGTGGGGCATGTTTTTACCACACCATCAATTCCTGTGAAGTTGACTCTGCGTCGGGTGGGATTTATACCTAGAAGTTGTGCTGTTTCGTTAGTGATTGCAGACATTTGGGCTCCAGTATCAATAATAAAATTTACCAATATCTTCCGGGGTCCAACAGGAATGATAATAACGGGTTCGGAGTCTTTATGAGAGAGCCATTGAATTGCTAGTACCTGCCGGACAGGGTGGCTCACTGCCCTCCCCGGGGATAGGAGTTTTTTGGCTGGGACTCTGTCAAATCAATCAAGTTACGTTCCGGTGCAGAAGGCACAATTTTCTCACGACTTGGGGATTCTCTGGTTAGACTTTTCTCCCCAGCCACATTATTCTTTCTAGTTAGAGATTGGACTAGTGTACGGAGGTCTCCCGTAGGGACACCGTGCAAGAATTGTCGGGGCACCCCTAATTGTAGGGCTTTACGCCACAACTCATTCCGGTCCTTATCAGGCTTAAACCTTTCCTCCGATTTAGGGTTTTTAGTGTGAGTTCGGACTTGGCGAACCTTTCGGGGGTGTTCGGAGGATTTCTCACTAGTTAGGCTGGCCCAGCCCATTCGGCGCCCATATTGATCTATTTCCTGTACATATTCATTCCAGGTGGGCATGTAGTGACGACGGCCCCGCCTATGAGCACCCCGAGCCTCTCGTATACGATCTTGAGTACGAACAAGGAACGGTTTCAGGCAATCGGGAAGACCACGGATGAGAGGGGCTAATCGATCGGGGTCGATAGGGGCTGACATTGGGGATTTCCGAAATTCCTCTCTGTCATACATGGCTTGCAGACAAGCTGCTTTCCGTACAGCCGCAAACAGATCAGAGTAGCCTGTAGCTCTAATCTCTAACGGCTCCCCCCTCTCTCGCGGATCCATACCCCCTGCCCAATAGGCTGCTCGAGCAGTTAGGGAATAATTATGATCCCCAGGCATAGTGGTTAAAAACACTCCTGGTCCCCAAGAGTCTCCTGCTTCTTCCTCACTCAGCATAATTCTGTCCCCCCCTTCAGAAGAAACTCGCCACACGTACTCAACAGCTGACTCTTCTGGTCGCCTCGAATATTTCTCCCTTATTTTTGTTAACTCGGTTGGTGTCCGTGGAACGGTACGCACAGTGGTGTGAATTTCATCATCGTCATCAACCGCAGCTTCAGTTTTAACCAGAGGACGTAAAGGAAAAACTTGGGATTTCAAAGTAAAAGTCCTTTCCTCCTCATCTTCTTCGTCATCCTCACTATTAGACAAAAAATCTCCGGTCTGGGTTCCGGAATTTGGATAACACATTAACTTACGAATCTGTTGGACCTGGGTCGAGGGCTGCATTTTATCTAAGAGCCCAGTCACCCTTTCTAATAATATTTTAAGTTGAGCATTCTGGTTTCCTAAACATTCATTCTCACTCACAAGCTTATCGACGTGAGTTCTTAATTTTTCTCCTGTCTCCTTTTGCAAGGCTAATGATGACTTCAGCACCTCATTCTCCGATTTCAGGGTTGCATATTCTACAGCTGAAATCAGATTAGGAGCAGGGGTTTCTCTAGCTTCTTGTTGTGCACAAGATAAACAGGCGCCTAACGCAGCACAAATCACACCCTTGCCTTTCCCCGCTCTGAGCTTCTGTGAAACCCGACACTCTTCAATACGTTCCACCACTTTCTCTTCATCCTTCCAAAATTTTTGGGCCCACTCCTTCCCAGCCTGGGAAGGGGCACAATCATATTTTTGCAGCAGTTTATCCATGGCAATCCTGCCGACTACGCCAAATTCTGTTGCGTGAAACGGGGCCAAGCGGTTTTGGCAGAAGATGAACCCCCTTGCGTTCTAACACTCCTCACCGAGGTGGGAGGCTAGGTGCGGCTAGGTTTAAATTCTGAGTGATGCCCAATTCAGCACTATCAGTCCAATCGCGTTTAATATGTATTAAACTACTACGATTTGGATACACTAATAGTGGACTGCACCTTCAGTCTAGTCGTGCTCCTGAACTAGCACGGCCTCTCTGTAGTTTTGGTCGCGTTCAGTGAGAAAGCGGAACGACTAGCTACTTAAACAGTGCAGTTTATTTAAACAACAGATATACAGGTTCTTTAGGATTGCCGGTGATAAATACACTGTCTGCAAAGCACGTGCAAATAAAGATATTGCTAAGTATACAAACGCGCGACAAAATTATAAACGATACAGCCTGGCTATAAACGTAGGGTAGAGATTCTCTAGAGAAATTTCTAAGTCCCCGAGAAAGCGCTCGGTGTAATCGAAGTCTTACCCAAAGGCGTCCCTATGGGGGGGAAGAAAGGCTCAGCCCGTCGACTGATCCCGGAAATCAGCGGTGGAATTCTTCGCGATGGTGTCTTCCCTGACATCCCCTCTCTCTTGGGCTATTTTTATATTATTTTTTTATCTTCAAAGTGGAGTTTGAGTGACTTTAGTCATACATACTTTTATTATGATTAATGTATTCAAGGAGGAGTGTTCACACCTCGGGGGCGGATAGCCTCCGGGATGGAGGTGTGTTTTGGTACATTGTGGTGAGCAAAGTTCGCACAAAAGGACAGCATTTCATCAACATTTGACGAAAGGTTGGCTCGGGTAGCGTGTAGGCCGCTTATCAGTTCCGTAGTACCATCTCGTCCCCATATCTGCTATTCGTCACAAGGGAAGGCCACGGAACAAGCGTGTTCCGTTCCATCCCTCGTGTAGTTTCGCAAACAACCTCGCGCAGGGAATCACAGATGTTGCATTCTTCGTGTGCTAGCTGTGGCTGTATTCTACCTCAGAAGCCTCTTGATTTTATGACTTTCCTTAATGTGTGAACAATGCTGTATTTTTGTATTCTTGGCCAATTTAGTAATTATTCCACATAATCCACCCCGTGACTACAGTCACTCAAGCTCCACGATAATCAATACTGATGGGGAATATCACATGTCCTCTTATGGCGAGGGATATCAAGTGCAAATACTTCTTGCGGGGTGATTAAGCGAGTTAAGCGTTTCATCATAATCCAAAGTCTAACATGCAAAACAATTGTCAAAGCAAAGCACAATACAGTGAGTACTAGTAGAACAACAACAGGATGGAGCATCTTGTTAAAAAGTCCTGTAGCTGTCGGTGACCATCCAAAGAGGGTGTCCCACCATTCATGTCCACCGTCTCTCTTGACCCTTTCCAGTACATGGTGTATTTCTTCAACATCATGATGGACAGTAATCAGAGTTCTTTGTCCATTTTCTTGGGCCTCTTTCAACAATCGCTTCAATTCATCGTGTTGTAGCAACTTCCTCACTAGTGAGAGATTCATTCCGATAGGGGTAGGCAGCAAATCTCGAATCAATGTGTAATTAGATTGTAGCAATTGAAAAGACGTAACAGGAGCTGAATAACTGAAGTCACATCCAATGATGTTAGTAAAGTTACAAACACAAAGATTTGAGTTATTACTTATATCTACTGCTATGTCATCTACGAATACAAAAGTACAGGGAGACCTCATGCAAACACACCCTTTCCCAATATATACAAGCACAGTTTCTGGGGTTTCATCAGGTTGTATCTCAAAATGACAAACATTCTGGTTGGTGTCAAGACAAATGTCTTGTGCCTTGAGAGTATTACTCTCACAAATGAATCCTTGTTGATCTCGTGAAATGCATGCTTCAACATCAACAGTTTGCCATTTATTCTCGTTTTGTTGTGCCCACACTCTATGCTCTACCGGATGGAGTATAGCTCCATGGTGATTCAACCCCAGTGCGATGATTGGGTATATGGTGTATACTGAGGCATTGCGTATCGTTAAGACAAAAGCTGTGGCTTTGCTCTCAGTGGGATCATAGGTGAAATTAACCAGATACCACCAGGATTGAAATTTTCTCTCAAACTCAATTGCATTATCCCATATTACTTTTCGAATTTCAGTGGGCAAGGTGCCTTCTTCACCTTCCCTTATAATTGCGGCTGTCATAGATTGCATCCACAGTTGGGCTTGGATACAACTAAGGGCCAAGGAAACATTGTTTGGGGTTGTACCAAGTGCATTTGTGATCAGCTGATGGTCTTTTTCACCTGTTTCCTCCCACTGAGGCAATATATTCGATAAAAGCCATTGGTGATTTCCCAATGCTGATAGAGAGGACTGTAGAGGATGTTTTAATTTGTCTAGATCACTAGTAGTTGTGACTAGTTTGTTTGC